>NC_056747.1:1002349405-1002481905 GCF_019279795.1 Protopterus annectens | reverse complement strand
CAATACGGTGGAGGCAGTCATGGATGTCAGACGGTGCTGCATCCATAACCCTAAGCATCCATCTGGTGTTGCGTTCAGCTTATGCTTGTGCCTCCATGACAGTCCAAAACATGCAGGGAGTGACCTGCAATGTGACACCTACAACAGGAGGCAGCTGGGCAGAAGTCCTCCTTAGAGCATCCCTGTCAATCTGTCTGTGTGGGACCTCACCAACTCTCTGACTATGGCCAGTATCTACACTCACTGATGCCATATTTCTCACACTGTCCTGTACTATGTCGCCACCCACTGACTGTCCAATATCTGTGACCTCTGGTGACTGGGTGTGTGTGGACATACTGACTGTGTGTGGGGACAATGGGGGCCTAAGAGGGATGTCGACTTCTGAGAGAGATTCAGCTACCGACAACCCCACCTGTGCCTCATTATGGCCAAAATCATCATCAGAGTCTGATAAGACACTGACATCAGGTTTTGAGGGGGACAGACTCCAACTCCACTGTTCACTTGTGAAAATCAAGACAAAAGCAGTACATTACCACATGCACTATTATGTATGGTAATCCACACAGACTCATATTGATGAGGATCCACAACTGCATTACATGTCCCACATTTTTTCATCTCTGATCCCATGCACAACACACCTACTCACAACAACATACACAGGCAACCCAGAACCTGTATAAAATGCATGTCACCTACATTCGGGTAATGTTGCCAGTACACTACACTGTGAGGTATGCACTATGACAGCGTATGTGACAGAACTACACATAAAACCCAGTACACCTATCTTGACAATGATATGCCAGTTGCAGTAGCACTGCCTCGGGTATGTACCTTCTCTCTATTGTGTTTGAATAGGCATCTTGGAGTAATTGCCTCATGTATAGCAGGCAGCATAGCTGCTCATAACTATAAGTGCAAACATGTTAATGTTTGCATAAATACACATCTGTCATTCCTTAAGCTAAGCACTGTAGTTAACTGCTCTGAAATGGAACATACAATTATTCTACTCTCGCTAAGCACAACAGTTGTGCATAAGGCAAAATGGCAGCTCTTAACATTCATAAGGTATATATGATCTGTAAAACAACAGTATCACACTTGCCAGGTATAGGACCATGAACTCCGGCCACACCTGACGGACCTATGAAAAGGTGAGGGAGAGGTATTTTCAGTAACACCAAATGCTGCAGGGTTACAAGGTAATATGTGTGTATATCCACATATACAGTAGCTAATGTGATACTGGCTATATTGGTGACATTCTGAGTATGTCTATGGTAAAAGCCAACCCCCCCCCAATGCAGATAGACCTGACAGTCATGTACTAGCCTGTAAAGGCTGCCACAATGACTGCTAATGTATTATACAGGTGAACACAATAAACTTACCTGGATGCTCCTCTGATGTGGATGCTGTGGCACCCACATCCAGGATGTATGGTGTGATGGTTGGCTGGGAGCTGTTGGTTGATCCTAGGTTTGCCAGGAATTCCTCTGTGGCTGAGAGTTGTTGTTCTGTTGCATGCCATCCACCAGTGGCAGCATGATCCCTGGCAACAGCAGCTGCCCTTTGACGTGCAGCATTGACCATGTCTGTGGCCTGTTATCGAACCTCCTGTTGGCCATTATGATTAACACTCCTCACAAAGTCGGCCCACAATGCTGCTCGCTGTTCATGATTGTGGCGACCCCTTGAAAGCAAAATGTGATGGTTGAGTCTGAGGGCATCCAGTATAGCGTCATTTTCTGCAGATGAAAATGGAAGATGTCTACGTCGGTACATTGTTCCTGCAAGACAACAAGAGCGGAACACATTACAGGACCAGATACATGGATAACCACTACATACAGACCCTACACACCCATAATGGCCTGCACTATCCACTGCTCCATCAGACATCATACCCAACAGTTTGGCAACATAGTAGCAATGCTGAGTAATGTCCCTATGTGCTGTGACAGATTCTATTATATGTCTCTACAGCCATCACTGCAGTGCACTGTGTTGTGTCCCATAAGGGTAAATCCCCACTAATGTTTGATACAGCCACTGTTGAACAAATAGCAGTGTGCTATTCCAGCAACTATATGGGGATAGTCCAGCCACACCAGTGTGCCACAGTGACAGACAGCAATGCAAACCTGCTGTTGTATATGTTCCTTGTAGGCATCATACCTTTCAACTTTGCAGATTTTTGCAGAATGTCACTGTGTTTGCCATAGATGTTGCCCTTCTTGCACAAACTTGTGGATATCTGGCAAATGGTTGTCCCCTGATTGATGGTTGCTGTCAGAAAACTGAGAAAGAATCTAACTGTCACCTGTCAGAGCCCTCAGACAACACTTATGCTACAATAATATCTGTTACTCTAATCACATTCTTACTTTGTATGGCCAATATGTATACTCTGTCACTGAGTTTGGGCCTTTGTCCCCCCATTAAATATGGCTTTGTCCTAATTTCTTACTGTAAGAGGTTGAGAGGTATGTTAAGCATAGCTCTCAGTCAGACAGGGGTGAAAGTCCACGACACAGGGAATTAGTCCAAGTACATCAGAGACTTTCAGGAACAATTTTACAATGTTAGTACTATTTATGTGTGACGTTGACAGACTGAGAGGAGGTGAATTACAGTACTTAGTTTGATGTTACAAAAGTGTACATCCTTACTTAGTGTCACTATGTCTTACATGTAATCCTCTATCTTTACTACAACAGTTGACTGTTGTAGGAGGGATAGACAAGGACAGAGCAGAGATGTGATTCAAATCAGGGACAATTTAGAGCATGCCTGTAGGTGTTGGACATCAGAGTATTACTGAAATGTCATTATCATAGATCTAATACTGTTTTAATCCCTATTTCCCATACCTCCATCCTCCCATCTGCATCCCATTTTATGGGGAAATGTGGAACATATCTGGTAGAGTGATGTATTCCTTTTTTGAAGCATTCCTCTGCAAATGCTTTGCACATATGCTGTCTGTGTGAGTAAAACTACATACAGACCTCTTCCCCATAAGCGGTTGCTTGCCTTTTGTAGGTAATGCTCATTAACAGGTTATTGCCTGTGCACCAATCTGTGGCTCAGAATTGGTAATTGCATCCAAAACAGCTGAATTGCACTACCATTAGCCAATGACATGGCACAGCAGTGCAATATATAAGGCCTTCATGTAGGCCTTGGCCTCTTTCTTAGTTTTTGAGATGGACATTACTGAGGTGTGGACTACAGCATCACAGAAGGTAAGTGCAAATACTGTCCACTGTAGAGATGTATGAAGTATGTCCCCAGTTTTGCCTCATATGTTTGGTCAGTGTCTCATGACAGTGTGGTCATCTGGCAGGTGACTGACAAACATTGTGAGTTGAGGTCATAAAGGGGAGAGAGACATGAGTGTCACACTTCATACTTATCAGAACGTACATGGTAGTGCAGTAGCTGCTATTCTGTCAACTTACTATGTTTGTAAGAGCAAACTGTAAAACATGTACCTATCTCTGGGCCTTTGCCCCCTTTATGTATGGTTGCATCCGGATCCCTTGTTATAGGGGGTTGGGAGGTATGGTTGGTCTGTAGTAGCTGCCTTAACATACAGTCATGTGTGCTCCAGGCTGCAGCTGCTGCTGCAGCCTAAGACAGAATGGGGGAATGTGAACACTTTGGAGGCCTGCAAGCTGTAGGTGTAACTGTGGCAGCTGTGTCAGCCTTGTCATTACAGCAGAGCCAGGGTAAGGGTACCCATTACAATCCAATTGAGGCATGTGCTTAAGGTACATCTGTTATACAACAGTGCCAATAGCAGAGTAGCAGGCGAGATATAGTTAGGCTATATGAATATGTGCAGTGTGTCCCTACCTGCAGGATTGTGACTTGCAAAGTTGGGTAGCTGATAATTCAGTATCAGTAACCTATAGGGATTAAAATTGCATGACTCAGTCATTACTTGCTCTGTTTACAACAATGTAATTGAAATGCAATACACTGGATTCAAATCCAGGATTGTGTGTGGCAAAATGCTCTGCATGCAAGGCATTTAACAGACTGCACTACTGAGTCACTATTGCAGCAGGTGTAATTGCTAGATATATGTGGTGACATACAGGCTGTGACACAAGTGTGCATCCATCAGTATGTGCATGGCTTTCAAAGGCAGTTGTTCTGCAGCAGGGTCCCATTTGAACATAGGTACTCTGCCATCGAAGCCTTAGCAGATGTGGTTGAAGTTGCAGGTAAAAGGGAACATTTACCTGCTATCCCAGGCCCCGCTTACTGCCATTGTTATTTATTGGGTTGTCTACTGATGTATTTTTACATCAGAGTCCCAAGTACACTCCCATTTGTCACATTAGGTTTGATTTCAGTCTGTTTGTGGCAATCAGTATGTATTGCTGGAAACGCCTGCTTTAATTTAGATCTGTGTGACCTAGTGGGTTAGTGCAGTCGGCTGTAGCTTTTCAGGGGCTGGGTTCAAAACATGGCAGGCGAGATTATTTTATACATGTGCCTAACACTGTGAGAAACATACAAAATCATTAAGGCACATTAAAGCTCATTTAAGCGGGTTTGCTTGGTGCAGTACTCCCTTAGCAAACCTGCACTAAAAAATGAAAAAAAAAGAAAAAGGGGGTGATAGGACAGTGGTAAAATGGGGGCAAGCAAGGGGAAAATCATTGTAAAAGGCAAGAAGGGATGTGCAGGACTGGTGTAGAGAAGAATCATAACTTTCCATTTCTTGTACAGCTGTGCAGTTTAACAGATTTTTGTGGATGAATTTGGACTCTCAAACCTCAGAGAGAGGGGTGACAACATAAATGTGTCATCAAGCCAATTGAACCAAATTAGTTGTGTCCAGTGGACTCATGTGTGAAATGGATAGCTATGTATGGGGCAGTAATTTTTTGTCGGACAGTTGTCCATTTTTTTTTGTTTTGTTATAAGAAGACAGTGAAATGTTGGGGAAGGGATATAGATATGTGTGGGGAGGTAAGTTGGGTAGGTGAGGATGCAATTGCAGACAGATAAGACAGCAGACAGGTGTGGTGTGTGACACATGAGGGGGTAAACACCTTGGATGGGGGAGAGCATTGTGGAATCTGAATTGCATGCGTCTCCAGACAGCAGCAGCATGACTGAGGTCCCAGGAGTCCTTGTAAATAGAATTCAATACATATTTTTCTTCCCATTTACCCAAGACGAGGTTGCTCCTTCACTGCCCCAAAGGTGGCTGCATTGGAGTCTGGGTGCCAGGGCCACCTGGCCCCACCAAGTTGTTGAGTCTGGCCTCAATCCAGAGCAGGCAACATTCATAGCTCCTATGAACAATCCTGCACACCATGGTTGGTAGTCAATCCTGGGTGACTATGGCCCCTCTGCCACTGCTCCCAGGAAGGGGTGGGCCCTAACCCCTGAGGCGGTTCTACCCAAAGGTGGTGCATAGCCAGTGGAGGGGCCACCACTGGCTTGGGTTCCACACATGCTGAGACCTGGTGCCATGGACAGCTGAGGTAGGGTAGGTGGCACATCAGGAACTTGCCTACCCTGACATGCTGTGGTTATGGAGGTGAAGCAATACATTTAGGTTAGTTATGTACAAAACCATTGTTAGTAATAACAGCATGCCAGAACATTGGAAATAACCCCATTACATTTCAATGTATATTATGTGAAACACAGCAATGAATAACAGAACAGTCAGTATATTAATAGCATGCCAGTAACAGTTACGGCATATGACTAACAGAATAAGTAATTCAACAAGATATGGTACAATGCAGCCATTGTAATACATAACAATAATAAAACACATGTCCAAAATAAAGTTTATGGAACAACATATGTTAATAGTAAACCATAACCAATGCATAACAATAATAAATATTTGAAGATAAGGGGTGGGGAGAGAGAGAAATACAGTCCATTAATGCCATTATAGGCTATATAGTTGACAACAGTACAGGTATCTACTCTACAGTTCTGTCCTTTATTTATGTGTAAAAGTGCCCTGTAGCTGCTGTAGCATGTATATACATCTCAAGCTATCCACATGGGACAATATGGGCCAAGCACTAGCAACTGCAGGTACACAATTGCACACAACACTTGCACATCAGGTGTACCTATGTAACTACCAAGGTGTACTGTCGGCTGATGTAGTGTTACTTTACTATTTACATAATCATGTCAATGATATATCTGTAACAGAGGGATTACGCAATGGTAATTACATTCCATGATAGCATGACACTTGAGAGACATGTATGTGTACAGTACAGATAGTAAACAACTATCATGCCTTGCTTGGTAGGCATGGGTATAGAGCCCGATAGCAGTGACTGCAGAGGACATCTGCATCAACTGTACTGACTGCAGCAACCTTTAACACACACTCCAGACATGCAATGATATCAAAGCTTGCACATTTTATTTCTTTTCTTTTATATTATAATTATTACACTTATTTCCTGTATTTTATTCTGCATTTTCGCATTCCTGGTAATGAATGTAACAGTCTGTGACATGTAAACACACAATAATTCTTCTTCTTCTTCTTTTGGCTGCTCCCATTAGGGTTTGCCACAGTGGATCATCTGTTTCCATTTCTTCCTGTCCTCTGCATCCTGCTCTGTCACACCAACCACCTGCATGTCCTTTCTCACCACAACCATAAACCTTATCTTAGGCCTTCCTCTTTTCTGGTTACCTGACAGCTTCATCCTTAGCATCATTTTCCCAATATACTCTGCATCCCTCCTCAGCACATGTCCAAACCAACATAATCTTGCCTCTCTGGCTTTGTCTCCAAACCTTCCAACATGGGATGACCCTCTAATATACTTATTCCTAATCCTGTCCACCCTTGTCACACCCAGTGCAAATCTTAACATCTTTAACTCTGCCATGCCCACCTCTGACTCCTGCCTTTTTGTCAGTGCCACTGTCTCCAACCCATATAACATAGCTGGTCTCACTACCCGCTTGTAGACTTCCCCTTTCACTCTTACTGGTACTCATCTGTCACAAATCATTCCTGACACTCTTCTCCACCCACTCCATCTTGTACTCTCTTCTTCATCTCTCTTCCACACTCACCATTACTCTGAACTGTTGATCCCAAGTATTTAAACTCATCCACCTTCTCCACCTCTACTCCCTGCATCTTCACCATTCCTCTATCCTCCCTCTCATTCGCACACATATATTCTGTCTTAGTCCTGCTGACCTTCATTCCTCTTCTCTTTAGAGCATACCTCCACCTCTCCAGGGTCTCATCCACCTGTTCCCTACTCTCACTACAGATCACAATGTCATCTGCAAACATCATAGTCCATGGGGACTCCTGTCTGATCTCGTTTGTCAACCTGTCCATCACCATTGCAAATAAGAAAGGGCTCAGAGCTGATCCTTGATGTAATCCCACCTCCACCTTAAACGCATCTGTCACTCTCTCCGCAGACCTCACCACTGTCATACTACCCTCGTACATATCCTGTATCACTCTTACATACTTCTCTGACACTCCCGACTTCCTCATACAATACCACAACTCCTCTCTAGGCACCCTATCATATGCTTTCTCTAAGTCCACAAAGACACAATGCAACTCCTTCTGACCTTCTCTGTACTTCTCCATGAACAGTCTCAGAGCAAATATCGCATCTGTAGTGCTGTTTCCTGGCATGAAACCATACTGCTGATCACTAATAATCACCTCCCTTCTTAACCTAGCTTCCACTACTCTTTCCCATAACTTCATGCTGTGACTGATCAATTTAATCCCTCTGTAGTTACTACAGTTCTGCACATCACCCTTATTCTTAAAAATTGGTGCCAAAACACTTTTTCTCCATTGCTCAGGCATCCTCTCACTTTCCAAGATTTCATTAAACAAATCTGGTTAAAAACTCCACTGCCATTTCACCTAAACACCTCCATGCTTCCACAGGTATGTCATCTGGACCAGCAGCCTTTCCATTTTTTATCTTCTTCATAGCTATCCTTACTTCCTTCTTGCTAATCCACAGCACTTCATGATTCACTACCTGCACATCATCCAACTTTCTCTCCCTCTCATTCTCTTCATTCATCCACCCCTCAAAGTACTCTTTCCATCTGCTCAACACACTCTCCTCACTTGTAAGTATGTTTCCTTCATTATCCTTTATCACCCTTACCTGCTGCACATCTTTACTAGCTCAGTGCCTCTGTCTAGCCAATTGGTATAGGTCCTTTTCTCTCTCCTTAGTCTCCAACCTTTCATACAACTCTCTTTATGCCTTATCCTTAGCCTTTGCCACCTCACTCTTTGCAATGCACCTCATCTCCTTATACTCCTGTCTACTTTCTTCATCTCTTTGACAATCCCACTTCTTCTTCGCCAACATCGTTCTCTGCATACTCTCCTGTACTTCTTCATTCCACCACCAAGTCTCCTTGTCCTCCTTCCTCTTTCCAGATGTCACACCAAGCACCTTTCTAACCATCTTCCTTACTAGCTCTGCTGTAGTTACCCAGCTATTTGGTAACTCTTCACTGCCACCCAGTGCCTGTCTTAACTCTTCCCTGAACTCCACCTCACAATTACCCTTTTTCAGTTTCCACCATTTGATCCTTGGTTCTGCCCTCACACTCCTCCTCCTCTTCTTGATCATCAGTGTCATCCTACAAACCACCATCCTATGCTGCCTAACTACACTTTCCCCTGCCACCACTTTACAGTCTCCAATCTCCTTCAGACTGGCCCTTCTACATAAGATATAATCCACCTGTGCATCTTCCTCCACTCTTGTATGTCACCCTATGCTCCTCCCTCTTGCTAAAATACATATTCACCACAGCCATGTCCATCCTTTTTGCAAAATCCACTACCATCTGACCTTCTACATTCCTTTGCTTAACACTATACCTACCCATCACTTCCTCATCCCCTCTGTTCCCTTCACCACCATGCCCATTGAAATCTGCTACAATCACCACTCTCTCACCCTTGGGTACAGTCATCACCACTTCATCCAACTCACTCCAAAATTTTTCTTTCTCATCCATCACACACCCAACTTGTGGAGCATATGCACTAACAGCATTCATCATTACACCATCAATTTCCAGCTTCATAAACATCAATCTATCCGACACTCTTTTTACCTCCAAAACACTCTTAGCATACTGTTCCTTCAGGATAATCCCTACGCCATTTTTCCTCCCATCCACACTGTGATAAAATAATTTGAACCCACCTCCAATACATCTAGCCTTGCTCCCCTTCCGTCTGGTCTCTTGCACACACAATATACCAACCTTCCTTCTTTCAATCATATCAGCTAGCTCTCTCCCTATACCAGTCATACTGCCAACATTCAAAGTTCTGACCCTCACTACCACAGTCCTAGCCTTTACCTGCCTTTGGGCATGATTTCCCCCTCTTCTCCTCCTTCGGCCAACAGTAGCCCAATTTCTGCCAGCACCCTGTTGGCCAACAGTACTAGTGGCGGTCGTTGTTAACTCGGGCCTTGACCGATCTGGTATGTATATCTGTACTGTTGTCAGCATGTATGATTTGGCAAAATTGTATGCCTGATGCGCTTCCTGATGCAACCCTCTCCATTTATCCGGCCTTGGGACCGGCACAAAGAAATACACTGGCTTGTGCATCCCCAGTGGTGTACTCATAATTTGGAATACCTTACCCATTTACCTGTAGTTCTTGTGGCGAGAATATCTGTAAACATTACATGACAGATACTGCAATATTTAGATCTACATAGCACTTGATTCGAACCCTGGACTGTGTGTGGCAAAAATGTACTTCATACACAGCATTTAGCAAACTGAGCTCTTGAGTCACTGCTGATTACTTACTGATATTTGCCTGGAGCTCACCTGGCACCAAAATATGACTTACTAATAGTGGTACAGTTTTATACTTGAGTGCAGTGACAGTTGAACACACATGCATGACATTCACGCATGACAGAGATACTATTTAAAGTACACATTACTACATAGAATTCAGGTGTACACAAAACATTATTAGTGTGTTGAAATATCTGTAAAGTCAGCAAACAATATCCAATTATGGGTTATTATTTACAGTGTACAACTATACACTGTTATACCTATCTGTAGTAACGTATCTCACAGCCTGAATGCTTGTAGCTGACATGCAATGGTGAAAACAAGACAATCCTGCTGTACACAATTTACCTTGGTGTTATTGTTATCAGTCCTTGTGCTGTTGCAGACCAGTTGTCCTAAGTCATTTTTTACAAAACATCTCTGAACCTACACTTATTGCACAACAGACTTTATTAGATATACCTTCATGCAGGTACTGATACTATTACATGTTTTTATTGCAGAACAGTTCTAATAATTGATTTCATGCAAAACAACCCTATTGCACAACATACTTTATTAGATATACCTTCATGAAGGTACTGATACTATTTCATGTTTTTATTGCAGAACAGTTCTACTAATTGATTTCTTGCAAAACAGCCCTACTTCCACAGTCATTGCACAACAGACTTTGATAGAGAAACCTTCAATCAGTTACTGGTATAATTTCATGTTTTTATTGCACAGCAGTTGTTATTATGCAGGTGTTGCAACACAGCTGTAATTCCACAGTTATTACAGTACAAATTTTATTGCATATACTTTATTACAGTTAATGCTTTAGTCTTCCCTTCTTATGCCAGTACAGTTGGCAGTATGCACTTCTTGCAGTACAGATGTAAATCTACATTAATTGCAATACAATATTTATTGTATGCAACTAATCACAGTTAATGCTTTACTCTGTCTTGCTTATTTGACTATATATAGAAAAATACATCTGTACTCACCACACTCATGGCACAACCTGGCCAAGCACCCAGCATGCACCTCGATGTTGCAAGCCCTCTCCTTTGCAGCTGTTGGGAGAGAAGCACACCATTATGCATACCAGTTTAGCAGACACTCATAATTAGATATTGGTGAAACACAGGCAGTGGTACTTACATACATGTGGGACATTCCCAGCCAGGAATTCTTGGATCCAGATGTCCAAGAGGGCCCCTTTCCATTAGGTCATCATAGTGGTGATGACACTGCTCACCTGTGTGGGGGATACCAGTTGCACTTGTGAGATCCCTTGCCAACTGGTCCCAGGCCTCCGCCTTGCACTCTGAGCCCTGGTAACCTCCCTGCATTAGCCGGTCCTCATGGTTTTTGACAAGGAGTCTGACCATGACCCTGGACTCCTGAATGCCCCACTGCTGTACCCACAAGCACAAACCCTCTCCAACACCTGCCATTGTATCCTTCTGAGACAGAACTACAAAGGATTATGCTGTATTCCCAATTGTTAGGCTTAATATATCCTATTTTTCCACCCTTACATGCCATTGTGCAATATTTAAAACTGCAGCACATAGCCTAGCACTGCACAAACCAGTGCAGCTGACCTGAACAGTGCTAAAACCTGTATGCTTAGCAATGCTTAGCAGTGCACAAATCATCCAAGTGATGCCAAACAGTGCATAAACATTAGCCATCATTATTGTGTTTATGCAGTGCTTAGAAGGTCTTAGCAGGTCTTAACAGAGCTTAGCTGAGCACAGCAGGCCAATATTTAAAAATAATTTACATAATTTGTATTTTGAACAAAAACGCTAACTTGTTCTTTCATGTATTCAAACCCTGCACCTACTGCACATGAGGCTGTAACTCTAACTATTTAGCTACATGGATATGTGAAATTTTGCTATACCTTTACATATACCTTTGAGCCACCTTTAAGCAGTGTGGAGCACTGCAGCACGCCACGAAAACCAGCTCAGCTATGCTTAAACTTGACCTGCTTTCTATTCTTAGATGTCTGGCAGGTGTCTTGGCACCACTTAGCACTGCTGCACTCCACACTGCGGCACACACACATGCCTTTAAAAAAAATAAAAAAATAAAAAATGAAATTACATTGCTATAACACAATTGGACAGTGCAGGGAGTGTGTTACTCATCTGCAGACTGATTCAATAACCATGTCCTATGGCTCTCCCTCGGCAACATGCCATGATTAATATATATGACACCCTGCCGAGGGGAACCATGTACACAGACACAGTAGCATTCCATGTAGGCTGCACACTATGCCTACATGGATTTTTATTAAATCTAGGGGGGAGTGTTTGTTAACTATGATCATTAAAGATTTACAGCTTAAAAAGTGACTGGTGCTATACATCAATTAGGCCTGTATGTGGGTGATATTAAAAGGTCCTGGCTCATGCATTCTCAGCTGTGATGCAGGACTACTGTCTTACAATATATTGGAAAAGGATAGACTTGCATGACTCCAGTAACAGAGTTTGGAGTTATGATACATACCTCACAATACATTCTGTTTTATTAATATTTGGGTTTTGGAGGGATCTAGATGGTTGTCAGTAAACTATTGTGTCAATCAAAGATAAGCACCTGCATTTTTAATTACATAATCATCACTGTCATGCCAAATCAGTTACACTTACAAATGGGGTTCATTTATTAGTCAGTAATGAGCTATGATACCTACACAAGTATGCGTATGCAAGCAGTACTGGTACCTTTGTGTCAACCAACCTGTTATACATAGTTATTGGTATGTAGTATTACCTTTATAATCACAATTCTGGGGGCAATAACAGTATGACACCATTACTAAAATGTAGGGACTGCTGGATTTGAACCCTGGCTCTCTTGTGTATGCTCCATAAACTCATTGCACTTATACCTGGTGCCCCAGTGAAAGCTTAATAGTAGGTACATTTTCTCTGTTCACTATTGCCCAGAGTGCTGACAGCCATGCATTGTCACTAAACCTGTTTACATGAAAGAAGACACACCAAGTTAAATGTTTCATTTTTTTCCTTAAGTAGTGAATTGTGTGCACAGGTAGGCAATGCATAAATGGAAATCGCAATAGTGAACACGTATTACTTGTGGAAGAACTCATTATATGACCCCTCTCACTACAAATATTTACTGTGGGACTTAAACTTTGCTTTACTTTTCTTCTCACTTTTTTAGCTTGATGTATTTACAGCTTGCGCCTCAGAGATAGTCAGCTAACAGGTGAAATTTCTGCAGTCATCACCACCCATGGTGCTGACCATTGAGCAATGCCGCTAAGCATATCTGTGCTCCATAAGACAACTGAAATTAAAATTTTCACTTTTTACTTAAGCAGTGAACTGTGTTTGCACTATGCCACATGCCACTCACATCATAAAGGCAAAAAAGCTATTAAACAATTAGACAGCTCTGGATTTGAACTATCAGACTACTGTACTTACACAACACAGTTGTATGGGTTATGTCTCCTTTCCACAGACACAGCTTTGCATTAGCAATCAAATAATGTGCATACCATATTTAGTGGAATGAGTGATCACATACTATTTATGAATATGTTTGCTTTATATTCTGGGATCTTCCCTTATCTCTGCTTTACTATCAGACATGCAATCTCTAGTGGACTTCCTCTCATTTTTATTTCAATGTGTGATACAAATACACTACAGTGAATAATAGTTTTCAGCAAATGCAGTCAATTGTGCTATTATGACAAAGACATACACATGTGGGGTGTTTGATTTTGTTTAAAAGCTCTCTGCAGTTAGTTACACACTTTGTAAGCGTATTGTCCCTGATATACACATTTCAGGGAAGAGTATCTGTATATTACTGTGTTTTGCTACAGTTAGAGTAATCATTCTCAGTTGCAAGCCATTAGTACCTAACAATAGTGTAGAGGCTACACTATGTTTAGATCTGCTTCAAAAAGTGAAATGTTTGGTATTTAGCAATTCTAATGGGTTCACACCTCATTTTCATCTTCAGAGTTCTCAGAGGGATGAATTTACACTAAAAGGTAGATGTATAGCTATAGGAACCTGAAGGTGAGGAGACTGCTTTGAGAAAGAGAAGGCCATGACTTCTGTTTCTTTGAAGGAAAGTTTTCTACAAAGAAGCACATAGTTTGCTAAGATAGTTCTCTTGTTCAAGTGCATTTACATTTTAACACTAGGAATGTATTTATATAGGCAGTTGAAAAACAAAAGTTGATCTGTATGCACTTCTTATATTTCACTGTTGGCATAGGCAGTTCTTGCAGTGCTTTACAGTTCTGAGATGGGAAGGTTATGCTTACAGAACAGTATGTTGCTACAATTTGCTTTTGCAATTCCACATGGTATTGGAGACAACTGTATTGTGTTTTTCATCCAATGCAAGGTGTTGTGCATGCGGCTAATAGTGTTGTTAGGCTTCTCGGATGTGCCAGGGAAACCTCCACAGCAGAGTTGAGCACAGTGAAAATTGACTGGCATTCTACTTTGCATTTGTGACTATTTAGCAATAACTGTTATCCAGTAATCAATGGCAGAACTACAGTTTTGAGTATAGGAATTTTGACAGAATGAGTGTTTGTCCAGAGACTTCCATTTATGTTGGAGGGTTGGGGGACCTACCATTCTGTTCTAAATAGCAAGTGTTTTTCAAGTACTTTATGTTAACATGGGTACATATTACATGAGTGCAGCAATCTAAACACACCTCTATGATATTTCTTGTTTGAGCGTGTGCTTCATAGGTTCATAGGTTCATAGGTAGGTACTAGGCTATCGGCCCTAGGGCCCATACAAGCCTAGCCAAAAAATGTACCCTGGCTTTCGCCACCCAAGAAAATAATTTTCCTGTGCCCCTGTCGAGCAGAGCCACAGAAGTGATCCCCGGGGTGAATTTCCCATTTCCCATCCAATCATCAAGATTTTTCTTGAAGACTGCTAATGAGGAGCTCTGTTTGACATAGATAGGTAGTATGTTCCAGAGTATGGGAAGTCTCTGGGACAGGAATCTATCCCTCCAGCATGTTCTGTTTATTGTGGTGACAAGGTTTAGGTCCCTAGAGCATGTAGCTCGCAGGGATTGGGATTTCTTTAAGTGGAGCATGTCCAACAGCTCTGGGTTTGACATAGCTTTATATGTTAGGCAGAGATCGCCCCTGAGTAGGCGATATGTGATGGAGTAAAGCTGTAGTTTTTTGAGACGGTCTGCATAGGGCATCTGTTTGAGGCCAGTAATCCTCTTTGTGAGGTATTTCTGTGGTCTTTCCAGTTGTTGTAGATGTCTTTTGAGGTACATACCAAAAGGGGCGTTGTACTGTATAATGGGTCTAATGAGTGATGAGTAGAGGGGAACAATGACCTCTTTTTTTCCTGGATGAGAATCCTTTTGTGATGAGATGAGCCATGTAGAAGGATTTCCTGACCACTGTGGCGATGTGATTATCAAAGGAGAGACTACTGTCCACCTGTGTCCCAAGGTCTCTTATCACATTTTTGGCATTAAGTAGACTACCAGCTATGTGGTAGTTCATGGGTACAGAGATTTTACCAAAGGGGATGACAATACACTTTTTGGCATTGAGCTTCAGGCCATTCTATTGTTCTTCTGTGGGTGTGTGTGCATTTCTGATGGATGTCATCAGCCATGGTTCCAATGCATACTCTGCATCCCCCAGTAAATGGCCTTGTGGGAAATCACCCTGGAAAACCTCTGGCAGAGCTGTGATGTGAGGTTTGCCAGATATGTGCGTTGTAGTAACTGCTGGGGTTGTCAGCATGCACATTTAGATGATTCTCCTTGCATTACACATGACATGAAAGGGAGTGTACCCCCTTTCTGCTGATGTAGACTTTTCCCTGATTCCTGGGTGGTGATTTGATCTCAATGTGGGTGCAGTCTATCACACCAAGGACGTCAGGGAAGTGTGCTTCAGGACAGAACTCCTTAATAGTTTTAGCTCTGTCCTCAGGGGTAGGGGAGAAATATATACAGTCACTGGCATGCTGTAGCATAGCATTCAGGAACTGGTGTAGAGTCCTGTATGCTGATGCCTATGACACCTACAGAATGTCCCCTGTGGTTCTCTGAAAGGCTCCTGTAGCAAAAAGTCTAAGTGCTGCACTACCTTGGTCTCCAACTGCATTGGTCCCCCTTGGTTTCCCCTTTGTCTCAAGTGAGAGCAACAGAGGTTGTAGAGTTTATGGAGTGTGTCTGTAGCAATCCTGTAGTGTTATGCTATTTCCACTTCAGGCAGACCATGAAAAGTTAAATGAGTGTAAATACCCTTCTCCTTTTTGCCCAAAGTCTATCATCATCAGCAGAAACATACAGTTGCGCCTGTTGCACATACACATGAACAAAAGCAGCAGCAGACCCCAACATTCTTTCTTTCCTGTGTAGTTTTTGTGGCTGTATTCCAAAAGGGTTTGGAGTACAGGGCAGATAGCTACACAGAATGTACACAATTTCTTTACACCTTTCTCAGTCATCTTGAATTGGTTGATTAGCATATAATTTAGCTGCTTATGCACTAATTAGCATGCCATGATGTTTACCTTTTTTGCATGGCTGTACACAGATGAAAATTGGCACGCTATCATGTGTGCGTTGCTCTGGGAAGTGAACACATTATGACCAAGCTATGTAGGGCTTATTGAATTCAGCCATTTATCTTCAGATCTATATTTTTCTTTTGAAGGGTTCTACAGTCTGTGTGCAGATGATTTGAAGTTGGGTAAAGTGATTACATGTTATACAGATAGGGCATGTCTGTTATATCACATAATTCTATCCATCGCTATATCATCGTTTTTTATTTTCCGTGATAGTAATTTTTCTTGAGAATTATCTCCCACAACTTCTTGTAATTATATGTAAACATTTTCACTATTAATTTCTTATTCTATTAATTTCTTCATCATCATCATCATCAACCCCCTTTTCCCTATTTTCTGCATTGAGTCAGTGTATTGTGTCAACTGTTGCTATCTCTAGCTATTCAATGTCTCTTTCATGCTTTCCTCAACACTTAAGACTGATTGCTGCAGGTCTTCTCACACAATCCATTCACCTCTTTGTTGGATGTCCTTGTTTCTTCTTGCCTTCTTCCTGTCTGTCCCAAAGCTTCTATACCAGATTGTCTTCTGCTTTTCTGCATATGTGCTCATACCACAGTAATCTGTTCTGTTTGACCTTTCCTGTATTTGGAGCTATTTTGGCTTCTGCTGTTATGTCATCATTTCTTCATCTGTCCCACAATGTACCCCATACTACCTGTATCAGGCACTTCACCTCCATCACCTCTAGCTTCCTCAGCTGCTCTGCCTTTACTGCCCAGGTTTCCATACCATACAGTAGTAATGGTCACACTGCTGTCTTGTTTACATTACTTTTCATTCTGCTGTCATATACTACACCTCACACTCTGTGCCAGTTGGCTACAGCCCCTCTGATTGTAGTGTTGGCCTCCTCATTCAGATTTCCCTTCTTCTCAACCACCCCTCCCAGATAGTTGAAGCTGTTAACCTCTTCCACTATTTTCCTTTTTTTTCAATTCTCAGCTTCTTCTGAATTCCATTTGCTGCCATTACAACTGTCTTATCTGTGTTTTCAGTTTTGTATTCCACTCCCCTATAATCAGCTAAAGTTCTTGCTAAGAATCTTCCTGTAATGCCATATTGTCTGCTTACAGCAACTTTGCTGATCTTTCCCATTCAATCTGTTTGTTAAGGTAGCCCATCTCCAGTGGGAACAGTAGTGGGGTCAGAGCTAAACTCCAAAGCACACCCACTCCCACTGGAAACCCCTCTGTGAGACCGAAAACTGTCCATACGTGAGTCATTAGGTTCTTATTAGGCCATTTCACACTGAGCTGATCAAAGGAAAGACACTGAGGAAACTCGGAGCTATAATATATAACATTAAGTATCCTGTTTTTTCTTTATTTTGTTCTTTATTTCTTTGTTATTTATAACACTTTGTGTACTGTGTATTTTTCTAGCTAGTTTCACTGTGTGTGAGGTATTAATTGGAAATTGTCCACTTTTATTAAGCATCTGTTGGGTTGTTTGTTTCTGATAACTTGTTGCAGTTAAACTCTTTTTTCTAGAGGCTCCTTTAGCTGTTTAAAACTTTCATTTAAAGGCTCACTGCTGCTTTTCAGCTATGAGAAACATTTCTGCAGTTTGTTCTAAGTAATGGGGATATTTGTAGCATTCCCATATTCAGGCTTGTATTTGGGCCTAGTGTTTGTGGAGGCTGTGTGTCTGAGCACATATTCAGGGACATCTTGGTTTAGCCAAAGCCATCAGGCATTTCAGTGAGAGATAATTGTTTGAGGTCATTGGCTGACTGAGGTCACCTGGACTACAGCTTAGACTAAGCACCTCATTGGTTCTTTTGAGATTTCTTTCTTAAAAGCTGTCTCAGGTTTCAACTTTCTGTTACCTAAGAATTTCAGTTGTGAGTGTTCTGCCATTTCACACTGAGCTGATCGAAGGAAAGACACTGAGGAAACTCGGAGCTATAATATATAACATTAAGTATCCTGTTTTTTGTTTATTTTGTTCTTTATTTCTTTGTTATTTATAGCACTTTGTGTACTGTGTATTTTTCTAGCTAGTTTCACTGTGTGTGAGGTATTAACTGGAAATCGTCAACTTTTATTAAGCATCTGTTGGGTTGTTTGTTTCTGATAACTTGTTGCCGTTAAACTCTTTTTTCTGGAGGCTCCTTTAGCTGTTTAAAACTTTCATTTAAAGGCTCACTGCTGCTTTTTAGCTGTGAGAAACATTTCTGCAGTTTGTTTCCCACCCAGTTGGTATAGTGTTTTTATAGTTGGTGGCTTTGCAGTTGCCCGCCCCTAGTGTAAATTTGATCTGGGACTGTCCTCCCAGTCTAGTGTCATTATCTCATTCTAGCCAGTACAGGGAGAACATTTGAGAAGGCCAGTCAGCTTAGTTTCTGCTGCTCCTTTCTCTCTTTCCTTTCTCTCTTTCCACTTAAAAAAAAAAAAAATGTTATCTGCTTTTACTGTATTTGTGTTTCTTCCTACTTTATTTTGCTTTTGCGTCATCTTAAAAGTACTCAGTTGTATTTATTACTGCTTGGTGTAACTCATTCTAAGCCTTTTAGTTTAAGCACTTGAGCTTCAGACCAGTTGTTTTACATTAAGAAGGTTTGTGGTTTGTACTGTAGTGGCAGAACAGGTAGCTTACATCCTTCTAAGTTGGGAACTGCTGATTGAGGGCTCAGTGTCTGTTATTCTAAAAGTGTATTAATTCTGGTTTAAGCACTTGGGCTTCAGGCCAGTTATTTTACATTAAGAGGGTTCGTGGTCTGCACTCTTGTGGGAGGAGAGGCTGGACTCTACCCTTCTGAGCTGGGAATTTCTGGTTAAAGGCTTATAGTGCCTGCATATTTGAACTGCTTCTTACTGAAATTGGTACACCTTGTTTGCTGTAGCATAGACTAGATCCAGGCCTGCTGAATCTAGCTTTATTTGTATAACTTGAGCACTAATCCAGGCATTCTTTAAAGTATTCAATTGTATTTATCACTGCTTGGTAGTAACTTGATTAAAGTGTAGCTATCATTCTAAGTCTTTTTGGATTAAGCACTTGGGCTTCAGACCAGTTGTTTTACATTAGGAAGGTTTGTGACCTGCACTGTGGTGGCAGGACAGGTAGCTTACATCCTTCTAAGTTGGGAACTGCTGATTGAGGGCTCAGTGTCTGTTATTCTAAAAGTGTATTAGTTCTGGTTTAAGCACTTGGGCTTCAGGCCAGTTATTTTACATTAAGAAGGTTTGTGGTCTGCACTCTTGTGGGAGGAGAGGCTGGACTCTGCCCTTCTGAGCTGGGAATTTCTGGTTAAAGGCTTATCGTGCCTGCATATTTGAACTGTTTCTTACTGAAATTGGTACACCTTGTTTTCTGTAGCATAGACTAGATCCAGGCCTGCTGAATCTAGCTTTGTTTGTATGGTTGTTGTTTGTTTGCTTGTTATTTCCCTGAAACGCTAATTCTAACTAAAACGCGGCTTTTTAGCACATCTGTGGATCCCTAGTGATATCTGCATTGCTTACTGTACTTATTTCCTTGTTTCACTTGAAAGAAAGTTACTGTTTGTCATTTTTGCATTTAAGTTACCTGTAACACATTGCATTTAGGTTACCTGGCACTTGCTCACTAAGTCAGCACTAAAAAATTAAAAGCACTACACCCTCACAAACTCCCTTTGAGTACTTTGTTCCCCATTGGCCCTTTTTTCAATTATAAAGGAATTCCCAATAGTATTCTAGCATGTCCAAAGGTCAGTCGTCAATCTCCTCTCCGGTCCAGCTGGTGAATCTGGGAATCTTGAGGCAATGTTACAACTGCCTCATGTACACAGACAACCCTCTCCTCCTCCCAACAAATTCCAACATATGTGAGAGATGCAACCATATAGCCAAACTGGAGGCTAAGCTCTCTCAACTCAGTACTGGCATAACCAGTCAGGAGGAGAACGAAACCACACTCACTACAATTCCAGTCTCACATAGACCTACCAAGACAGCAAACCAAACACAGAAACGCACAAAAACATACTCGGAGGCTCTAAATAAAAATCTGCCTAAGCAGCAGAGACCTCCAAAGCAGACACCCAAGCAACTGCTACCCCAAAACAAAACATGTGCAATACATAGCTCACAAAGCCAGTGTGCCGAACAGTCACAGCCCTTAAGGCTAAACAACACACCTGATACACTTGTAATAGGTGACTCTATCGTCCGGCACACTGACGTCCCGCTCACCAGGCTGAACAAGGAGAAGGTCACGGTGAGCTGCCTGTCAGGCGCTAGGATCCGCCACATAACACAAGCACTCAGGTCACTCCAAGGCAAGTACAAATATGACTCAGTCATTGTCCATGCTGGTGTGAATGACCTGAGACATACCTCCCTGGACTACATGAAAAGAGACATAGAGGAGCTCTCTGAGCATGTAGCCCAGGCTGGTATGACCCTGACATTGAGTAGCATCTTACCCTCACCAAGAATGATGCCACAATATGAAGACAATAGATCAATTTCAACAATTGGCTTAAGTATTGGTGTCATTGAAAGGGGATCCAATGCCTGTCAGCCAGGGATGACATGCTCGACAAGCCACGATGCTTCACCAGGGACGGCTTGCACCTGTCACCCCTGGGCTTTCGGATATTGGCAAAGGCTCTTGCTACCCCCATAGTGCCTTTTTTAGGCAAGGCTCAAAAGACAAACCCACCTCCATAGGTATCACAAGGGATAAGAAACTAAGAGTAATGCTACTCAATGCCAGAAGTCTAAACCTCAAGATGCACGCACTCGAAACTCTCCTTAGCATGGAGAACATCGATATCTGTGTAGTAACAGAAACCTGGTTCAAGGCTCCCAAGAGCAACCCAGCACTACCAGGTTATACCTCATACCATGCTTTTTGGCTACAAAACTTGGGCTGAACCACAAAAGGAGGGGGAGTATCAATATTCGTCAAAGATACCCACACCTCCAGGTTGGTGGCACAGCACGAAGCATCAGAGACTATCCATGTGCAACTAACAGTGGGTAAAACTGCCTTCCAGTTTATAGCCTGCTACAGACCACCCTCCCAAACCCAGGAACCCCACTCAGCCTTCCTGAGAACACTGGAAAATATGAAGGTCTCTCCAAACACCATTATATTGGACGACTTCAACTACCCAAACATAGACTGGGAGCATTACTCTAGCTCCAACACCCTAGCCCAAAGGCTCCTAGAATTTATAAACTCAAATGCTATGGAACAACTTATTACCACTCCCACAAGAGGGGAAAACATACTGGACCTGATCATCACCAACATGGGGACTCTATGCTCCAGACCAGAAGTGTATCCCTCACTGGTAAGATCAGACCATAAACTAATCTCCCTGAATATTCACATCCCGACCCCACCTCCTGCCCAGAAAACCACAGTGAAAAACTTCACTAAAGCAAATTTCACATTCCTCAAAACCGAGGTGGAATCCTTCAAAGCCCCCGGGCCTGTGGAAAATACGGCCCAGACTGCAGAATCCTTTATAAACACATTCTTTGAACACCTTCAGGAATGCATGGATCATGCAATCCCAAATAAAACCAAGACCCAATCCTCCAAAGGCAGACATCCTGTCTGGTGGACCCCAGCCATAAACAAACTATACAATAGAAGGAGGAAGCTACTACATGATAGAGCAAAATCCCAAAAAGGGAAGACATCTGTGATCAGTATTAGCAAAAAACTATGGGCACTCATAAAATCATCTAAGGCCAGCTTCGAGAGAAAAATTGCACAGGACACTAAGGATAATCACAAGGCTTTCTTTAGTTATGTTAGGAACCTGGGTGGGAATTTCCAGATATGCTTTGAATTAGTTCAAAATGACAAAAAATACACCGAACCCACAGACATTGCCAACATCCTAGCTGACAGGTTCAGCGCAAACTTCTCTCCCCCCCCCACCAAATGGGCAAATATCTATCCCAGCAGAGTGCTGCCCCCCTGACATCTCAGATGCTCAGGTAAGAGCCACCCTCTCCAAAGCAAAAAACACAGCATCAATGGGACCAGACAGTGTCCTGGGCTGCGTCCTACATGAACTCCAAGAAGAGCTAAACCCAAACATAAAACTACTGTTCAATCTCAGCCTTACTACAGGATATGTACCCAAAGAGTGGCGTACAGCAACATTGGTCCCTCTCCACAAAGGTGGTGCCTCAACGGATCCTGGAAACTATTGCCCCATAAGCCTGACTAGCTTGGTTTGCAAAGCTATGGAAAGGATCATCATGGACCTCATAAATAAAGATATTGGGGACCTACAGGCACTGGATCCTACCCAGTTTGGCTTTGTTAAGGGCAGATCCTGCCTCTTAAACCTGGTCGATTTCTTTGAAACAGTCACCAAGGCAATTGACGAGGGGAAGGTGGTCCACACAGCCTACCTGGACCTCACAAAAGCCTTCGATACAATACCCCACTCGGGCATTATAGATAAGCTCACTAGCTTAAATATAAACCCCTCTGTCACTAGATGGGTTGCAAACTGGCTCAAGGACAGAACCCACATGGTTAGAATTGCTGGAGCCATGTCAGATTCCAAACCAGTTACAAGTGGCGTCCCACAAGGCTCAGTCCTGGGACCTCTCATGTTCGGTATATATTTCTTGGAGGTACAGGCCAACACAGAAGGACTGTGGTTGACCAAGTTCGCAGATGACTGAAAACTGGGCGCCATAATCGACTCTCCAGCCGACACAAGCATCCTCCAAATGGGCCTCATAGAAACTGATAACTGGTGCCAGAGCCATGGCCTCAAGCTAAACGCCAAAAAGTGTATAGTCATCCCCTTTGGCAAAAACAAAGTGGCCACAAATTACCACATAGGTGGTAATACATTAAGTACAGAAGAAGTAATTAGGGACCTGGGGACCCAAGTTGATAGCAATCTCTTATTTGACAACCACGTGGCCAAAGTGGTTAGAAAAACGTTTTATATAGCCCACCTAATCATGAAGGGATTCACATCTAGATCAGGATAGGTCATCGTGCCTCTTTACTCATCCCTCATCAGGCCCATAATTGAGTACAATGCCCCTTTTGGGATGTACCTTACCAGACACCTGCAGCAACTGGAAAGACCCCAAAAGTACCTCACCAAGAGGATCAAAGGGCTCAAACAGATGCCATATGCTGCCCGGTTAAAGAAACTCCAGCTCTACTCAGTGGCATACCGCCTGCTCAGAGGCGATCTGTGCCTGACGTATAAAGCCATGTCCAACCTGGAATTAATGGACATGCTGCACCTCAGAAAATCCAAATCCCATCGAGCTACGTGCTTGAGAGACTTGAACCTCAGCACTGAAATAAATAGGACATGCTGGAGGGACAGATTCATAACCCAGAGGCTCCCTTCACTCTGGAATAAAATCCCAGTCCAGGTTAGGCAGAGTCCCTCATTGACTCTCTTCAAGAGGAATCTTGAAGAGTGGATGGGGGATCGTAGGTTTACCCCGGGTATCACTTCTGTGTCACTGTTAGAGGGACAATATACTAACCTCGAAAAAGGGCATAGCAAAATTAATTTAAAATGGGTGGCGAAAGCCAAACACACTCTGGCTAGGCTTATAAATGCCCTAGGGCAGATAGCCTAGTATGAACGTATGAACCTATGAACCTATACATAGCTTGCACTAATTCTACCAGTACTTCTGGAACTTCAAACCACCACAGGACTGCACAAATCAGCTTTCTTGGGACCTTGTCCTATGCTTTCTCCAAGTCTAGGAATGCCCATTTGGACTCTTTCCTCATCTCTAACTTCTTCTCAACTATCTTACTGCAAATATTGGGTCAGTTGTGCTGCATCCTGATATGAATCTGAACTGCTCATCTCCCATCTTACTTTCTACTACTCTGCATATTCATTTAGCAATCATCCTCCCAGACCTTTCATGCAATGTGAGAGGAGTTTGATACCTCTGTACTACCCACAGTTGTGAATGTATGTCTCCTTTGTTTTTGAATACTGGCACTAGTATGTTTATGTCTTTCTCTCCATACTGCTATGAGTACCCTCAGGAGCCATTCTTCTCCTATTTCACTAAGCGTCTTTATCATATCTGCTGTGAACTAATGTGAGCCTCATGCTTTTCCTGACAATAATTTTTCTTAGATTGTTCTTCCTTCTTTTATGGTAGATTCCTTCTCTTCTCTCATTATAGATTGTGTCTGGGGCAGTACAGTTTCTGTGGGGTTTTCTTCATTCAGAAGTTGCTGGAAATAGTTCTTCTATCCCATCTGCCTTTGATGTACTGTGGATTGGTGAGCAGGTTTTTGATGGCATCCCTTATGAAGGATGCCTGACTATCTTCTTTAGCTTTTTGTTTTTGTCTTGCAACCTGATATACTTTCTTTGTGCCATCTACTGACTTACTTTGCAGAAGTTGATGGAGTGCCTCTGATCCTTGTTCTTTGCTACTGCAACTCCATTATTAATGTCTTTGTTAGCCATCTAGTATTCCCTCATAGCCTGGTCAATCTTTTCTATTTTCCACTTTTTCCTGCACACCTTCTTTCTTTTGATGACTTCCTTGACTTCTGCTTTCCACTACCAGCTTTCTTCATGTACATTATTTCCACACCTGGCTTGGCCCCATAGCTGTCCTGTAGTCCTCACACATGCTGTTTTGAGGCACTGCCATTCTTCTTCAACTCCATCTATTTCCTCTTCTTCTTGAGGTGCTAGAGCCCTGAGTTATTCCTTGAACTGTTATGCTTTCATTCTCTTCCTTTACCCACTTTAATACTCTATACAAATTTAAAGAAGCAGAATAAACAACTGGATTTGGTAACCCCAACCCCTTCATCTTCACTCATATACAACCCACCTCTTTTCATTGGGATTAATCTTGAACTCCAATATGAAAGAAAACACCAACTGCTCAATTCGCTTTTCGTATTTTCCAGGGATCATATAAACATTATACATATATGCTATTTTTCTGTTAACATAGAATTCACCAAATAAACTTTTTCCTGAATGCTTATCTATACGACATCCACAGAAGACATATTCCTGTCATTTCTTTTATAAAACCCTTCCATTGCATAATAACTACATCATTTTCCCCAAATTTTATCCCTAACAAAGATACTTTCTTCACTGAAAATATACACCTCCAATTTTCACCACTTCACACAAACCCTTAGTTTAATTTTATTTAAGGTCATTCACATTACCTTTAAACATCCATTCAGACAAGCCAACACTTTCCTTATCCATATTTTGTTCTTAGCAACTACAGCTATATCATCTGCATATGTCAGAACTACTGCAATCACCACCTCTTTTGAATTACATATGAAGCATCTTTGCAAACAATATTCAACTCATGGAACATCCTTGTCTTTTAACACACTTTATACATATTTCTTTACTCAACCACTCATTCGCTGACTCTGTTATTTCCATATGCTGACATACACACTCTCCTAATTCTATAACCCATTCAATACATCTCCATAACATCCCACAAAACATCATGTCCTACTGCATCAAATGTCTTGTTAATGTTTTACTTATATCATCCAAAATTTCTCTCACACCCAATAACAATTCTTGACATCCCTTCCCTTTTATACAATATAAACTTTCTTCCATAATATTCCTCATCCTTTCTTTCATTCTCCTCTGTATTATTCTCATAAAATATCATCTGTGCTATTTAGTGTGATGGATATCCGATTGTTTATTTCATTCTTCTCATCTGTCTTCCATATAAATTTTAATATCCCACTGCTTAACTCTTCATAAATAAACCCTTCCTTCAACCATTCATTTAGTTGTTGTTTGTCTTTCGGCTTTTCCCAGTAAGGGGTCATCACAGTGGAACTCCGGTCCGCTAATGATTGGCAGTAGATTTTTACAAAACGCCGAGGTGCCAGCACAATGCTCAACCTTCAATGAAGGCATGCCCATTTACGTACGCATGTCTTTTGAACACTACCAAACCACGGGGAGGACATGCTGACTCCACACAGAAGGCACTCTCAAGCCCAGCCGAGAATCGAACGGGAGAACCTCTTGCTGTGAGGTAACAATGCTACCGCTGTACCACCACGGCATCCACTTCAACCATTCATTTAGTATAGTTACAAAATATTTTCTTAGCCAGTCCATTAATTTCTTGAACATTCTATACCCTATATCAAGTCTATATTATATGTTCGAAGGTTTATAACTCTGAACATCATAAAATCGAATTTAAATGTTCGAAGTTCTAAAACTTTGAACATATGTACTAAAAAAAAAAAAAAACCCAGACCCAAAACAAACTATTGCAGGCAGGAGGGGCAAGCCCCCCTGCACCCCCACAACCCCCTCTCTTTAAATATACCAACTCTGAGACTGCACTACAGTACAGTAAAGGGAAATCTTCCCATTACTGCATTATAGTGCGGTCTCGGAATTGGTCTATTTAAAGAGCGGGGGTGTGGGGGTGCAGGGTGGCTTGTCCCCCTGCTTACACCAGTCAGGTAAGTTTCCTTTCTTTTTTTTTTCATATGTTTGTTTGATACTTTGAACATTTAATTTCAATAAATTAACGTTCAATGTTTTTAAACGTCGAACATATGATATAGAGAGTTCATATTAAAAACACGAATGTTTACTTACCTACCAAAACACTGACACATATTCCGTGAACAGCAAATACACCAAACACCCTAAACCGCAAAATTCAAAAACTCGAAATGTCAAACATGTTTCATCCCACTGCCCGCTACATACTACCTACACAAACAAACTAAATAAACCACATACATACACTTACCAAAACCCTACTTCTAACCCTAAACTAAACCCTACTTCAAACCCTACACTAAATCTTGCATATACCACCATGTATGCACTTAACTCGCACCCTAACCCTAAGGTCTGTAACCATCGCACACTTACCTTAAAAAGCTATACCCAAACAAACTAAATAATCCATACACATACACGTAATAAAACCCTACTTCTAACCCTACACTAAATCTACCATACATTACCATCTATGCACTTACCTTAACCTGCACCCTAACCCTAAGGCCTGTAACTATCACACACTTACCATACGGAGCTAGACCACAGAAGGGCCAACCGTGATGATTTGACGTTTCAGATTTCGTGCTTCAGGATGATCAAAGTTTTTGCGGTTCAATGAAGACGTGTCAGCGTTTAGGTGTTCGGGTAAGTAAACATACGTGTTGTTAATATGAACCTAATATAGAATCCCCTATATCATGTGGGCCTGGTAATGAATCAACATTTACCTTCCTAAGTACATCATCCAATTCACTAATAGTAATTTCTTTTTTTAAATTCTTCCTTAACTCATTCTAAATTTTTTTACTTTCTATTATCCCTAATTTTCCTTCTTTTACTCATATATATATATATTACACATGCTGTACTACAATATTCATAATTTGCTCGTGTGTTTTTTTACCTCTGCTTTTACATTTTTCATTTCCATTAATATACTAATATCTTCCTAACTATTAATACTTTACCCAAATGTGTAGATTACTGCCTCCCTTATCCCTTATAAATAATGTCACTTCCTAAACCGTAATGCCTTATTTCTGTTATATTATTTCTTTTTCCATGTCATAATACTCTCTTGTATTATTATTTATAACATTTCTATATATTTTCCCATACATTTTCTCTTCCTTTCTTACATTATTCTGCTGCTGAAAAAATATATTTTATACTTCTTACGTTCAATCCACCATTCAGACCAGTTTTTATAGAAGCCCTTCATGGTTATATGATCCTTCTATAACTGTAATACATACTACTTTCTAATTTCATCCTATAATTTCTCATTTATTCTTTTTATTTCCTTTCCTGTTTTAATATACTTCCTTTCTTCCATCACCTCCATCCATATTGTTAAATGGTCTGAAAAAAACATTACAACTGTAACACCATCTGCTAACATCAAGCCTTCCAATAATACAAATAATGCATTTTAGGTCAAAGTCCCCTCTTCTGTACTTCCATTGACTTTTGTTTCACACAGATAATTACTGCATTTTACAACTTCCTGTGCTTTTTTACATTTTTCTTTCTTTTTACGTCTTCCCCTGAAATCATAAATTCCCCTGCAGTTATAATTTTCATGTTCACCATTGCATAGTCTCATATTTGATTAAACAGATTCTCTTTCCTTGCGAGTTGTATGCACATATAATGCTATAATTCTATAAACATGTTCTCTTACCTCACATCCACAACATCTAGTATTTTCACTGTTTTTTTAACACAAACAGCCACTCTAGAACAATGCTCACTCCATAGGTTCCCTTTAAATTTCCATCCCACTATTTTCTGTTTGTAGTCTTTCTTCACTTGTCAGCGATCTTAAATCCCTTAAATGAATAACATCTACATCACCATTCCAACATCCCTGTCCTTCTTACAATGTTAATAATACTGTTGGCAGTTACTGAAAGTAATCTAAATGTGTAGCTTTTCCTTCCTTTTAAGTTTACGTGCATTATTTTTAAATTTTAATTTTCGTATTTTTACTCTTTCCCAAATGAATATTTTTTCCTGGGTTTATATACAAATAATTCTTGATCCTCAGAATTAGATTTTTAACTGGCTAGAACTTCAAAAAAATTATTATCAGTCCCTTCTCCTGACCTCTCTACCTGCATGCGCACTCCTCATTTTCCCATCTATATTTTCCAATTCTTCTACTGTTTCTTCCTTGTCTGGTTCAGCCTCTCCCTAGCTTCTTATTGTTATTCCTCATGTATGCTTTCCCCCTTTTCTCTCCTTTTTCATTATTTACTGTTCGCTCATGACAATCCATCCAAAAGTGTCCCTTTTTTATACAACATGCATTCAGTCATACGCCAACTTTTTGTATGTCCTTTATCCACACACTGGTTACACTGTACCTTGTCATGGTCATTAATTAAATGAGAAAAGTCCCCACAGAAGAAACATGATTCAGGCTGGCCAGCATTTCTTAATGTCCCTCTGTGATCAGCCACAAAAATAACACCTGGAAAGTGTTTCAGCATGCTTTGTTCCTATTTCAAAACAACTTCCAACCTCTACCATTTACTCTGTAAGTTTCTCTCATCTCTACCTTTTACAATATCATCAACAGTTTCACATATACCCAGCATGCATTTTTAGCATTGACTTCTTACAGTTCATCAGTTCTAAACTGCAAAGTAACATTTTTTTAACATTTAAGTTGCTACCAGAAAATAAATAATTGTTCTATGCATAAACATCCTTCTTTTTGTTAAACAGTTCCAGAAAAGTCATCATCAGTCTGTCAGTTTCAAATGTTATGTCACAAAAAATCTCTCTTCCAATATGTATGAAAGACTGGATTTCTGTCTCAGTTTGTTGCTACTTTCCACTTTCACTTTCTATCACAGCTGCATACTTTTTATCTGTTGCATTCTCTGCTGCCATTTTACCTGATTCCTTTTCTACATTACCATCTGTAGCACTTCTGAAAAAGTATTGCCATCTCACCCCATGAAACAGCAGAACTGTCACCCAGATTATCTGGTTCAATTATTTTTAACACAGCATCATCTGCAAGCCCTCCCTGATACCAGTTCTGTTATCTGCACCACTTCAACAGACCCTGCTTACTTCCTTCTCCACAAAGACAGCTAAATGCTGCTTATTTGTAACACTCAGCACACGGGAATCTTTGCTTATGTTTTAAAGATCCACATTAGCACACGGGAATCTTTGCTTATGTTTTAAAGATCCACATTGAAAGCCTTTTCCCTAAATTCTCATTTTCTTCTGCCAAACTCTCCATAGCTTTTCTATCCTCCTCCATGCTGTTGCTTCTCTTAGGCTTCCTTCTTGCTGCTGTAGGAGCCCTCCAGGGCAATGTAGCAGCTCCAATGAGTACAGAAAGTTCCCTGATGCCCTGACCAAATTTCCCCTCGCAGTATGAATATCACCTTGGGTCTCTCCTGAGAAGAAGCTACTAGCCTAGTGAGACTAACCTGGTCAAAAGAGAATGAATTAATAAATAAATATGGTACACCACTATAGGTTGCATATGTAATATGCAGACTGGAGCTTTACTCCTCAGTCCACTTCTAAAAATGGGCATTGCCCAGTTGGATGATCCTAGTCAACAAAGAAAAACACATGAATTAAAATATTGTTTCATGAAATCCCTTTATTTTTAAAAATACAATCAGCACATTAGATTAAGATCACACTAGCTACGACTGTGGATCTAAAGCAATTTATAGTGCTAAAGGTCCCAGGGTGGGAGTGGGAAATGCTTCTCATATAGAACTTTTCTAATAGTGCTGCTAACCTGCTATTAATTTCAGAAACATTTTCCTCATAGACACCTTTTCAGACATATATCAATCTTCTGGGAAATCCTATCAAGTCTATCTCAGTATTTTTCAGCAGTATGTTTTTAGTTTGCATGTCTGTTAGCCCTTTCATATTATTGCATTCTTCATTTATTCTGTGTGAGGGAGATCTTCAGAACTTCACTGAATTTAATCCCAAATTCCTTAATATCTCACAGTCACCTCAGTGTGGTAGCAGCCATTCCCGTTTCCCATTACATCAGTGTTATTTTACTCAGAGGTGCCCTTTTCGGGATGCACTTACTGGCCTTTTACAGAAACCTCTATTATTATAATGTTAACTCCAGCCAAATACCAGCACTCCATCCAGAGTTATTTATCATCCATCTAGTCTTACAAATGTTTTCTTCTACCATTTACGCATCCTTAGCTTTCAGCCTAGTACACACACAACATACCTTCTGTGATATGCCACTTGTGGATGTGCCTCCCATATGTTCCACATTTGCCTCAGAACTCTGTCTTTCCTGCCTTGGCAACCCAACAACTACAGCAATATGAGGACTGGTAGCTGACTCATCAGTTCCATTTACAACATAGCCATGAGCAGACATACATTTTTCTTAGTGCCACATATGGCTAGCATAAGCTGCAGAAGTGACAAACTACCTGCTGGTTGTTTAGTACATAGCCTATAAACCGTGATCTGTGATGTCATTGTGGTGCTGCTACTGTGAAACTTGCCTGAGGAATGCAATTTCATAGGTTTATACTAAGCCAGTGGAATGTTTACCGTTACAGGCAGAACCAACAATACCACTGAACAGCCCTTGAAGGCAAGATAATAGTTTAAAAGATGATGGTAGGAGGTAGAGTTAATTTGGGGTGAAATAGTTTCAGCTTGGAAAGGAAAAAGGGAAAGATGAAGCAAAGGGTAGAAGCCTAGCAGACAAAGAATAAGAAGGATTGAGATGTGATAATGTTTAGTTTGGTGTAGGTATGCATTTGCACCCAGTCTCTATTAGGTTGAATTTATAGGATTGTATTCATTCATCTAAATAAGGTTTGACTGTTACACTACATTGTCTAATATATTCCCTGTCTAAAATATAGCAGAAGCTGGTTCTATAGGTGAGGGAGGTGCTGCACAATGAATTTTGCCCCAAATTGGGTATCATTGATATTTTAGCAGAGAAGTAAGTATTTGGAATTGGTATTACCTGAGGAGATTTTCTTTTCGAGCAATAGGAGACTGCAAAGAATAGTTTTTTACATACCAAGGAAGGCAAAGTACAGATTTCCTGACATAAATCTATAAACTACTGAATATAAGGACAGGGTTTGTTTTATATCCTACCTGAATAAGAGTGGAGCTTGAAATCTCGGATTCCTTTTATTATAAAATGCTAGGGTCTTTTTAGTTGGGAGAGTTGTTTACAGCTATGCATGCCAAATGGAGCATTATACTATATGACGTGATGAATGACAACAGTGTGAAGAGGAATTAAGATGGACTGTAATTTAGGCAAGAACCCACGACAAATGAGATGACAGAGCTAGAAGGATATTCAGACAATACTGGAGATATGTCAATTAAATGACAGTGCATTATCTGTGTTAGTTGCTAAATACAGGATCATGGATTCACTCTTAAAGTGAGTTCCATTTATGTGACATTCTATAGCAGCACTAGTTTTGTCAAAATTGTCTCTGCCATATTTCTTTATATTTAGGGAGAGTCCATGATTAGAGCACCAGATTTTAGTGTGATCAAGGCATTGCTGGATTATTAGTGAATTTTTTGAGAGTTTAAGATGATTCTTAACTTACAGTTTTCTGTGACTTTAGTCAGTCAAAGCTTATTAGCATGAGTCCGCACTTCAGAGGAACAGATTTAAAAGAGGAGAAGGGGGACCTCAGACAGAATCTTGAAGTGTACCATTAGTGACATTTTAATTTTTGAAGTGGGTACCATTTATTCTGACTGAATGTGCTTTGTCTGATTATCTGTTAACAATCCAATGAACTATAAAGAGGTTGAGGTTTAGTTAAGGTAGCTTATTTATAATACCAAAATGGAGTATGGCATCAAATGTTTGCCTTTGTTTAGATAAATATTGTGGATGGGGAAATCAGAAGAAGCTGAGAATAGAGATAGAAGGGAAGATAGTGGAACAGGTAAACAGCTTAAAGTATCTGGGAGGAGTAGTTGAGGAGAAGGGTAGTGTGAATGGAGAGGTCAAAGCTAGAATCAGAGGGGCTGAAGCCAACTGGCATAGAATATCAGGTGTAGTCTATGACAGAAGAATGCCAAAGAAGCTGAAAAGTAAGGTGTACAAGACTTCTCCTCTAGGGCTTTGGTGACTTTCCTGAAGATACTAACAAGATTAAGAAGGTACAAACTGATGGGCATTTAGTTACCTGAGTCAGCGCTGTAGATGGCTCATCTATTACCCAGTACTGGTTCCTGATCTGGTGCCCTTCAACTCTAATTACATAGAAAAGCACCAGATGTTCTGTGCACTGTCCCTCATCTCTAACTGCAGAGCAAAAATAAATAAATAAATAAATAAAAGGTGCTCTTTTAAGCAACAAACTGCTTGCTACAGTTATACTACAACTGAAGAGCTGAAGCTAATGATTCAGTCCTACAGTCTTGACTAGTTTCATTCCTTGGAAATGAATGCTGGTGCTGCAATTGTACCCCATAACAGCGTGAACCCATCTATTGGAAGGGAACAACTATGGTGCTTCACCATTATACAGTTCCATTTCCTGTGTACAGATTGAGGTTGTTTAGATGTTTGGCTAGGTGATGGTAATGGAGATTCTACATACATGACCATTTTTATTTTGCCATTGTTACCATAACATGATATTTGGATTACATATTGCTGTATATCTCTTTCAAAACTAGAAATATAGATGGAAAAGGTAGGTAAAAGTTTATTGAAAGAAAAACTTAAGGCAACAAGAATCCCACATAAATTATTTCAATAAAATCTGCTATAATATATGTATTTTACATGGATGATGTCATTATTCACTGATTCCCACAAACTGTTAAATAATATATTTTGGATTGCCTCTTCTATATGTAAAAAGTACTGTGAGTTTGAGTTTTCATTCCTGATTCTTTATTAAAATTTTCATGGAGCTTTGGAGGTTGAACAGTTCTCTTTACATGGTTTTGCCATTTCCAAGATACTATTAAAAGGATCCTGGATTCAATAGCTTTGCAAAATATAATATTGGTTTTGCACCCAAATATATATATAAAACATCCAAAATCCAATCCCCAAAAGGAAATATGTTGTTGTATAAAGCCTTAGAAAGCAAGAGGTGATGTGTTGATAACAAACATTAAAAAGCCTCACTGTTAACACCTTCTGCAGAGTCTGGCACGAGGGGTGGTATTTTTCATTAACAGTTACAATTGTTCTGTATTAGGAGTGCTTGTGAAGACATTTCTGCACAGTATTTATCAACAGACATTACATTATCATGGGTATCTTATCCAGCACGTAAGAAGACTGCATTTTTATATTAATCAAGGCAAATGCTTTTAGCTAATTTGAATACTTGGCATTTTAGAGTAAACTGAAATACTTTGTTCAACTACTCCAGGAAGTAAAGAAGTGCCAATGTTTAACAATAATATGAAGATAATATCATCATCATTATCAGCCCCCCTTTTCCCATTTTTCTACATGGAGTTGGGATATCATGTTAACTTTCACCAGCTCTCTCGATTCAGTGCCACACTCCTGGCTTCTTCAACACTCATGCCTGACTGTCTCTGATCTTCTTTCACACAATCCATCCACCTCTTTGCTGGACGCCCTCATTTTCTCTTACCTTCTTCTTGTCTGTCCCAAATATTCCTCACCAGATTGCCTTCTGCTTTTCTACACATGTGCCCAAACCACAGGATTCTGTTCTGTTTGATCTTTGCTGCAATTGAAGCTACTTTGGCTTCTGCTCTTATGTCCTCATTTCTTCGTCTGTCCCACAGTGTGCATCCTATCACCTTTCTCAGGCACTTCATTTCCATCACCTCTAGCTTCTTCAGCTGTTCTACCTTTACTACCCAGGTTTCTGCACCATACAGTAGTACTGGTCACACCACTGTCTTGTACACCTTACTTTTCAGCTTTTTTGGCATTCTTCTGTCATAGACTACACCTGATATTCTATGCCAGTTGGCTTCAGCCCCTCTGATTCTAGCTTTGACCTCTCCATTCAGACTACCTTTCTCCTCAACTATTCCTCCCAGATACTTTAAGCTGTTTACCTGTTCCAGTATCTTCCCTTCTATCTCTATTCTCAGCTTCTTCTGATTTCACCAATTTGCTGTCATTACCACCGTGTTATCTCTGCTTAGTTTCATCCCATGTGTCTTCAAATTTGCATTCCATTTTCCTATCCTTTGCTGAAGTTTTAGCTCAGTCTGCTTGTACTGCCACATCATCTGCATACAGCAGCTTTGTTGATCCATCCCCTCCAACCTGTTTGCTAATGTAATCTATCACCAATATGAACAGCAGTGGACTCAGAGCTGAACGTTGATGTATACCCACACCCACTGGGAACCCCTCTGTGAGGCCGAACACTGTTCGTACTTGAGTCACTGGGTCCTTGTACATAGCCTGCGCTAATTCTACCAATGTTTCTAGGACTGCAAACCACCACAGTACTGCCCAGATCAGCTTTCTTGGGACCTTGTCATATGCTTTCTCCAAATCTAGGAATGCCCAGTTGGACTCTCTCCTCATCTCTAGCTTCTTCTCAAGTATCTGTCTCAATGCAAACATCGAGTCAGTTGTGCTGCATCCTGATCTGAATCCAAACTGCTCATTTCCCAACTTACATTCTACTACTCTGCATATCCATTTATCAATCACCATCTCCAGAACTTTCATGCAATGTGATAGGAGTTTGATGCCTCTGTACTGCCCACAATTGTGGATGTCCCCTTTGTTCTTGTACACTGACATGAGTATGCTTATTTTCCAGTCATCTGGGATATGCTTTTCTCTCCACACTGCTATTAGTACCCTTAGGAGCCATTTCACCCCTATCTCACCCAGCATCTTTATCATATCTCCTGCGACCTCATCTAAGCCTGCTGCTTTCCCTGACTTCATCTTCCTTTGTGCTGTTCTTACTTCTTCTAGGGTGGGCTCCTCTTCATCTCTCATCGTAGGCTGTTTCTGGGGCAGTACAGCTTCTGTGAGATTTTCTTCATTCAGAAGCTGCTGGAAAAACTCCTTCCATCTGCCTTTGATGTCCTCTGGACTGGTGAGCAGGTTGTTGCTGGCATCCCTTATGAAGGGTGTCTGACTATCTTCTTTATCTTTCTGTCTTTGCCTTGAAACCTGATATAGTTTCTTTGTGCCCCTGAGTCAGTTTCCAGAAATTGGTACAGTGCCTCCAATGCACTGCCATTTGCTATTGCAATGTCTTTCTTAGCTTATTTGTTAGCCAACCTGTAGTCCTTCCTAACTTGGTCAGTCTTTTCTGTCTCCCACTTCTTCCTGCATGCCTTCTTTCTTTTGATGACTTCCTGGACTTCTGCATTCCCCCACCAGCTTTCCTTATGTACCTTATTTCCATACCTGGCTCAGCCACATATCTTTTCTGTAGTCCTAACACATGCTGTTTTTAGGCACTGCCATTCTTCTTCAACTCCACCTATTTCCTCCTCTTCTTGGGGTGCTAGAGCCCTGAGTAATTCCTTGAACTGTTGTACTTTCTCTACAGTCAACTTCTCGGTCTTCAGCCTGGTCTCTGTTGACCTTAGAGCCTTCTCTGACCACTGCTTGCAGCTGATTGTGGCAACTAGTGGTTTATGCTGTGGGTCGAATGTTTCACGCAGGATAACTTTGCAATCACGGATTCTGTCCCAGTGCCTTTTCCTTACTATGAGGAGGTCACATGTTGACTACTCTTGTATGTGATCTTGTGACTGTCTCTCTTTCTGAACCATGTGTTGGCTACTATCAATCCATTTGCCAGACAGAAGTCTAGAATGGCTTCTCCTTCTTTATTCCTGTTGCCCCCCCATGTGGACCCAGGTAGTCCTCATATCCTGTTTTGTCTGTCCCGATATGTGCATCCAAGTCACCCATTATCAACACCAATTCATGTTGTCCTGCTTTATCTAGTAGGTCCTGCAATTGCTGCCTGAATGCAGTCTTTTCCTCACTGACACAACCCTGCTGTGGGGCATAGGCTGAGATTATGAATACTGCCCTATCATTACACTGGAGTCTGACTGCCATGAGTCTGTCATTAATTTTGATGATGTCTCTTATTGCCTTCTGAAGCCTCTCTCTCACCACAATTCTTACACCATTTCTAGCCTGCCCTCCACCTGAGTAGTAGACTCTGGATCCCAAGCCAAGTGGCTTTGCTGCACTGCCCTTCCATGTCATCTCCTGGATACATAGGATGTCCAGCCTCCTCCGTATCATCATGCCATCCACTTCCAAGCTGCGTCCTGTAAGTGAACTTACATTAAGTATAGCAATTCTCAGTTCATGTTTGGCAGGTTGGTTGGTTTTACGTCACGCTTTTGCTCAACAGAGCTATCCCAGGTAACCCAGGGTGGGCAACTAGACACTGGCCAGCCAGTAGCTTATTGACCCAGGGCTGCTGGGCTTCATGGTGAGCACACACTGGCCAATAGGGGTGCATATACCCTCCCATTGTTAGCATGGGTCTCTGGCGTGGGTCAGAGTAGGCCGGATCCTCAACCCACTTATCACCGGTAACTACCCATGCCCATTTTTGGTGACATTAGTTAACAAGTAGCAGGTGATAAACAGCCAATGAGAATGAACCAAATGAATGGTGAGGCAAACGATCAGACAAATGGCTTTAATAACAAATGACTGAGTCATTTGTTATTAAAGCCGTTTGTCTGATCGTTTGCCTCACCGTTCATTTGGTTCGTTCTCAGTGGCTGTTTATCACCTGCTACTTCTTTGTTTTTCCCTTTTGGGAATTTTTGTTTGTTGGTACATTAGTTAACATAACTGAATCACCTAGCGCCATATTTTACACCGTCGTGTGGCTAGCCCTGCCATGGTGTGCAGTCTGTGATCTGTGTTCTCCTATCTTGAGGATACTGCGCACCACAGTCGATGCCCAAAGCAGTTGATCTGTACAACTCTTCCTCCTACAGGGCACCATGTAGAGTCTGTGCTGCTGCCCACAGCTCCATTCATTGGTGAGTTTGAGATGGAAACACTCAAAATGTTTTTCGGGCATGGGAGAACCCCCATGGAGACACAGGGAGAACATGCAAACTCCAAACATACATTGGTCAGAGGTCAGTATCAAACCTTGTACCTTGTGCATGGGAGGCAAAGACCTTAACCACTAAAACATCTGTTTTCAGAAGATAATATCAAGAATCTTAAAAATACTAGTGCCCACAAAAGAATAAGGGCAGCCTGGTTTACAGACATATAAATGAAACCTTTTAATTTCGGTCTAGACAAGTAAATTTTTATTATAATTGTTTTATTTATTTACTGCTACACTGTAGTGTGTATTTGTACATACATGATGAAATATACTTGTTAAGAAAACATCAATATCTCTTCAGTGGACTCCATATTATATAAGTTTGCTTTGAGCAATCTTTTGACTTTAGTTTGGAAGATCTTGATGATAGATAGTATGATATGTCACATTTAGTGACGTTCATCACTATTTATTCCCTTTGGGTTTTGGCATTGGAGTTAGACATTAACAAGAGACAAAAAAAAAAAAAAACACCAGCATTTAATTACCATTTTAGGAAGGCAGTCAATGTTCCATTTATTCAATGTTTTGACAACTCTAACAAGCCTGCCGACATACCTTTCAACAAAATGAGTTAAATACTTTATCATTCTTGGCTAGTCATTCTTGTCTTGCGACATCACATCTAGGTCCGACAACTAGCTGATTCTTTCATAATCATTAACTTATTTGAACATTAAAATGTATTTTTTCTTGAAGCTATGTCACTTAGTTGTAATTATTCATAAATAATACTTATTTCATGTTTTTATTACTAATTTTGTACAATTTCTCCATTCCTTGTCCAGATCATGATAGTGTTTACAGTACTGCAAATTCACTTAGATTTTCTTAAATTTTTGAAAGGAAATGCTAATATTGGTACAACATATAAACAAACATCATTCTTAATTCTTTAATTGTTTCTTTATGTAGTGAACATACCATAAAAACAAAGATAATGGCACACACACACACACACACACACACACACACACACACACACACACTGTTTTCTCTCGCTCTCTCTCTCTCACACACACACACACACACACACACACACACACACACACACTTTTTTCTCTCGCTCTCTCTCTCACACACACACACACACACACACACACACACACACACACACACACACACACACACACACACACACACACACACCATATATGCAACTTCCTGAATGGATGATATAGGTCTTAAATATTTTGAGGTATTTTTTATGAAGGTGAGTAGAAAATATTATGACTCAACAAACAAAAGGCTTTGAAATGTTTCTTGATAAAATGAGATATAAAAATGTTGTTTGTAACTTTTAATAATGGTTTAAAAATGATGATAGGATCAACCAAATATAGAGATGGAGGAAATATGATAGGGTCTACAGGTCATCATCTGATGAAGTCTGTTATCTGGATAGATGAAAATGCAGTGATTTCATTGAGCATTTATGTCTTATTTGGAATTGTGGATTAAAGCTGAGTTTATTTTGTACATGTATTTGGAGTGCTTTCTTCCCCTCCATTGGGCTGATAAACTGGGGATAAACCCTTCAGCATTCACTGGATTGCAAACTGGCTCAGAGATAGGTCACAGCTAATCAAAAGACAGGAAGTTACCTTCACAAAGAGACCAGTCACCAGTAGAGACCCCAAGGGTTCTGTGCTTGGACCTCTCCTGTTTTTCATCTACTTTTCTGAATTAAAAGCCAATACTAAATGGCTTTGTCTGACAATGTTTTCAGATGATTGCAATCTAGGAGCAATCATTGAATCCTCAAATGACTTACCCATCCTTCAGAAAGGTTTGTCTCAAATAAGTAACTGCTGTCAAAATCATGGCCTAAAACTGATTGGCAAAAAAAATCAATATGGTATCCTTTGGGAAATCATCTACCCCAGAGAACTATCATATTGAAAATATGCCCATAAGAGTTGACTCAGCTTTTTAGGATCTGGGAACATATGTGGACAGTGACCTAACTTTTGTCCAACATGTATCTGTTGTAAGAAAGTCCTTCTATATTGCACAGCTTATAAACAAAAAGATTGCGTCTAGATCTAGGATGTCATTGTCCAGCTTTACTTAGCCGTCATTAGGCCAGTCACTGAATATAGTGCCCCCTTTGGCATGTATCTGTCCAGGCACATCCAACGACTGGAACACTTACAGAGATAACTTACTAAAAGGTTACAAGCCCTGAGCAAAATATTCTACATGGACCGAATCAAAGCCCTGTCACTATACTTGGTATACTACAGACTGATACAAGGTGACCTGTGTCTGGTATACAAGGCACCCTCTGACCCATTACTGATGAATTTACTGTACATCAGCAAGTCAAATGGCATCAGAAATACTCAATCTAGGGATCTGAATATCTTCTGTAACATCAACAGAATGGTTTGGAGGGGTGATTATATTTCGCAGAGGATACAGCTGCTGTGGTACAGGCTACCCATCCACATAAAACAAAGTCCACTCCTGTCTATTTTGAAGCGCAACTTAGACCTATGGATAAGAAACAGAAATTTTACCCCAGGGCTGCCCATGTACTAATAATGGAGAAATGCATCTCATAAATACTTTGCCCCATGCATGGGTTCCCTCTAATTATCTATGGTATAATCCCAGTTATTCTAATTAGGGGTAATATATAATTACTGACAATGAGATGGGTAAGTCCATAAAGCCTCTTCTATAAAAAATGGGATAGGTTATTTCAAACACAAAAAGGGAAATACAATAGGCTTAAAATGGCCCTTAAGGGCAACTAGCCTAATACGTACCTATGAACCTATGAACATATCAGGATCTTCTGTAGAATGTACCATGCTAGTAGATGCACATTCATTTAGAGACACCCCACTTCCACCAGCTTTATTTCCAATTATTAGCTTAGAAATATATCAGAAATATCAGTAATTCTTCTTCTTTTGGCTTTTCCCGGTTAGGGGTCGTCACAGCGGAACATCTGTCCGCTCATGATTGGCAGTGAAGTTTTACAGTGAGCTGCCAGCCCAGCACCCAACTTTTCACAGAAGGCACACACATGCATACACTAACACCTAGGGCCAATTTAGAGTGTCCAATCCACCTACAGCATGTCTTTGGGATGTGGGAGAAAACCGGAGCACCCGAAGGAAACCCACGTGATCACATGCAGACTCCACACAGAAGGCACCCCAGCCGAGGAATGAACCAGAGGACCTCTTGCTGTGATGCGGCAATGCTAAATGCTGCACCACTGTGGCCACCCCAGCAGAAATACGAGTAATGCAAGGTTTAAATAATGAGAGTCACAGAGTGGGTGACTCAATGTTAAAACCAACTGGCAGGAAACTGAGTGACTTAAATAAAGATAGACACAGACTAACAGTCAGTGTTCTATCTGTTCAAAAAATAAGAGACATTCCACAGTTACTAAGAAGATTGTTTGATTCTAAGAGTAAATACAAATCTTTAGTAATTAATGTAGGCATGATTGATCTCATATACACACTACTTGATCATATGAAAAAAATTTCTCTACACTCTGTAGAAATACTTGAATTGAATAAAAAAAGAGGTTGTGCTAAGTAAACTCACTCCTTCAGTTGTTGGAATAATTATCAATTTGCAAAAGCACAACTTTATAATACATGGCTAAGACAGCTATGTTCATCATTCACTCTGCCTCAGTGGCCTATGGGTTCTGTGCCTGCACAGCCAACCCACATTGGAATTTAACCAGGGCTCAGAATCCCCTCTTTTGACTTTCTGTGATCCCCAGTGCGGTAGCCTACCCCCTGTCACAGAGAGTCAGTTATTCAGACTTTTAGTGCTAAGTAGGACAAACCAAGAAGGACTAGACACAAGAATTGCTGAGCCAACCAATTTGCAGCCATAAAACACCAACACAAGTAACCAAAGCCAAGCAACAGCAAAACAAGGCTGGATACTATCAAACTATATACAAAATAAATGTGACGTGGTAGGTGGGTGTTGCCACTAGAACTCAAACATCTACTTTTATAAGTAAGGAGGATTTATACAACTGTACTATGTTCATCATTCATACTGCCTCAGTGCCATATGGGTACTTAAGCTTACCCTACCTGCGATGAGGAAAGAAAAAGATCTAGGAGCCACTGGAGAATGTCCCTCACAAAGCCTGCCCTAGAACTTGAGAAAGAATGCAGTTTGTAGTGCTTTGTAAAAGTAAAAACAGAAGACCAAGTTGCCACCTCTAGAGTACTTCTAGAGTTCGCTTGATTTGAATGTGCCAAAGTGGATAAGGCTCTTGTGGAATGTGTCTTAACCTTGACTGAAATACATATATCATGGTGGGAGTAAGAAAGAAGCAATAGCAGGGGGCACCCAAAGGGAAATTATTTGCATAAAGACAATTGGTCCCAGAATAGGAAATAAAAAGCTGTTTAGCTTTCCTGAAAGGTTTAGTTCTGTCAAGGTAGTACCTATGCTGTCTGTGCACATCCAAGAAATTTAGACTCTTTCTCCTTGCTTTTAGGTTCTAGAAGGAAAACTGAGAGACTGATGGCTTGATTCAGGGTGAGTTCAGAAATAACTTTTGGCATGAAAGGATTAGTGTGTAGAACAACAGAGCCTATTGTGAGAGCTTGCAGCTCAGAGACTCATCTTACAGATGTCAAAGCAATAAGCAAAACAGTTTTTCATGTGATGAACCTCAAATCAGCAGCATGAAGGACAGGTTCAAATGGCGATAAGGTCAATTTTTCGAGAACAATGTTGATATCCCAAGAAAGAATAATTTGCTTTTTAGGGGATTTCATGTGAAATACTCCTTTCATAAACTGACCACTAAAAGAGATAAAAAAGTGGGCCCATGGGGAGCCAAGCTGAGATGGCTGCAAGATGCATCTTGATAGATGCAGAAGATAAGCCATTGTTGAGTATTTAACACAAATATTTCAAAACCAGTGGAGTAGACGCTATACCAGGCCATCTAATATTGGTTAGACACCACCTAGAAAATCTCTTCTACTGGTAAACGTAAGATTTTCTAGTTGCAGGCTTTTGTTGCCTCTTTCAGTAACTGCTGCACTTGCTCATGGAACAAGCACCTAAAAGTCTTCATGATAGAATTACCCTGGCTGTTAGTAGAAATTGCTCTAAGCTGGGGTGCATCAGTTGCCTCTGACACTATTTGAGAAGATCCAGAGCATTGGGAAGCTTGTAGTAATTGACCTTGTCCAATTAAATTAAACGGGAGAATCAACTTTGCCTGGGTCAAAATGTGGTTACCACAATGATTTTTGGTAATTCTTTATGAATCTTCAGAAGTACCTGGGTATCAATGGTTCATAGGTTCATAGGTTCATAGGTTGGTACTAGGCTATCAGCCCTAGGGCCTATACAATCCTAGCCATAACAATTCCCTGGATATTTCTTCCCATAATATTTACTTTCCTTGACCCCTGTCTAGCCGGGACACTGACATTATTCCCGGGGTGAATTTCCTATCTCCCATCCAATCATCGAGGTTCCTTTTGAAGAGGGCCAAGGAGGCACTCTGCTTGACATGTATGGGCCGTCTATTCCAGAGTATGGGGAGTCTCTGGGTCAGGAACCTATCCCTCCAGCATGTTTTGTTCATTGTGATGACAAGGTTTAGATCCCTGGGGCGTGTGGCTCTAAGGGATTGGGATTTCTTTAAGTGGAGCATGTCCAACAGCTCAGAGTTTGACATGGCCTTGTATGTTAAGCAGAGATCACCTCTGAGTAGACGACATGCCACAGAGTATAGCTGGAGTTTTTTAGATGGTCAGCATAGGGCATCTGCTTTAGGCCTGTGATTCTTTTAGTGGGGTATTTCTGCAGCCTTTCCAGCTCTTGCAGCTGTCTTGTGAGGTACATACTAAATGGGGTATTGTACTCTATAATGGGTCTAATGAGGGATAAGTACAGTGGGACAACGACCTCCTATTTTCTGGATGAAAAGCCCTTAGTGATGAGGTGTGCTACATAAAAGGATTTCCTGACTGTTGTGGCGATGTGGTTATTAAAGGTGAGACCACTGTCTACCTGTGTCCCCAAGTCTCTCATCACACTTTCAGTGTTTAGTGTACTGCCACCTATGTGGTAATTCATGGGTACATGGTTTTTCCCAAAGAGGATAACTATACATTTCTTGGCTTTAAGCTTGAGCCCATGGCTCTGGCACTAAGCGTCTGTTTCTGTAAGGTCCTTTTGTAGAATATCCACATCATTTGGGGATTCAGTAATGGCTCCCAGTTTGCAGTCATCTGCGAACTTTGTTAGTCAGAGTCCCTTAGTGTTGGCCTGTACTTCAGAGAAGTAGATGCCAAACAAGAGTGGTCCCAGGACTGAACCCTGAGGTACTGCACTTGTCACTTGTTTGGAGCTGGATTTGGAGTCGGCTACTTTTACATTCTGGGTTCTGTTAGTAAGCCAGTTGGCAACCCATCGAATGACATAGGGATTTATACCCAGCTTAGTAAGTTTATCTATGATTTCAGAGTGGGGGATGGTGTCAAAGGCCTTGGCAAGGTCCAGATAGGCTGTGTGGACTGCCTTACCCTCGTCCACAGCTCGGGAGACTGATTGAAGAAGTCAATCAGGTTCAGAAGCAAACTCGGCCCTTCACGAACCCATACTTGGTGGGGTCCAGTGTTTGAAGGTTGCCAATGTCTTTGTTTATAAGTTCCATGATAATGCGTTCCGTGCCCTTGCAGATCAGGCTCATCAGACTGATGGGACAGTAGTTCCCGGGATCCAAGGTGGATCCCCCCCTTGTAGAGTGGGATAACTGTAGCTGTGTGCCACTCAGTGGGCATGAAGCCTGAGGTGAGGCTATGATTAAACATGACACTTAGGTTGAGGTGCCAGTTCATTTTGTAGTTCATGTAGTACAGAGCCCAGGATGTCATCTGGTCCCATGGATGCTGTATTCTTAGTTTTGGAGAGTGCGGTTTCTACCTGTGTGGCTGTGATTACCGGAATTTGGCAATCTTTTGTTATTGAGATGGACCCTTTAGGGGGTGAGAGGGGGGTGAAGTTGGCACTAAATCAGTCTGCCAGAATATTGGCAATATCCTTGGGATCAGTATATTTAATGCCATTCTGTTGTAGCTCAGAGCAGATCTGAGCATTGCCATTTAGATTCATGACATAACTATAGAATGCCTTGTGGTTGCCTTTGGAATCTTTGGCAATTTTATTTTTGTAACTAGCTTTGGAGGATTTTATGAGGGATCTCAGCTTCTTACTGAGGCTGGTAAGGAAGTTTTTTGCATCCTGGGATTTTCCTATTTTCTGCAACAGTTTCTTCCTTCTGTTGTATAGTTTGTTTATGGCAGGGGACCACGAGATTGGCTTCCTTGTTTTGGAGGAGAGCGTCTTGGTTCTATTTGGGATAGCACAATTGATGCACAAGTGGATGTGCTTGTACAGTGCCTTAGTGTAGGATTCAGCAGTCAAACTTTCAGCTCCCATCTGCATGGGTGTCATGAAGTTTGTCACTTCATACTTGAGTAGCATGAAGTTGGCTTTGGAGAAGTTTTTTACGGAGGTTTCCTTACTGGGGGGGGGTGTGGATGTCAAGGGTGATTAGCTTATGGTCAGACCTGACCAATGAGGGGGTGACCACTTGTATGGAGCATCTACCTCCTATGTTGGTAATGACCAGGTCTAGGATATTGGAGCCCCTGGTAGGACAATGGATTAGTTGATCCAGGGCATTGGAATTTATGAATTCCAAGAACCATTGGGAAAAGGTGTTGGTACCAGAGTAGTTTTCCCAGTTAATGGCAGGATAGTTGAAATCACCTAGTATTAGGGTGTTTGGTTGTATCTTAATATTTTCCAGTATGTTTAGAAAGGTGTAGTGAGAATCTTGGGGCATGGTGGGGGATCTGTAGTAAGCTACAATTTGGATTGCAGTCTTACCTAGTGTTAGTTGCACCTGGAGAATTTCAAATGCATTATGTTGGGCAACTAGCCTGGAAGTGTGAATATCCTTGGTGAATATGGACACTCCTCCACCCTTAGTGTTTCAGTCTTGGTTTGGTGGCCGAAAAGTGTGGTAAGAGTTGTAGCTTGGTATTGGAGGGGTGCTCTCTGGAGCCTTGAAGCAGGTCTCAGTTACTGCACAGATATTGTTGTTCTCCATTTTTAGGAGTGCCACGAGAGAGTGCATTTTGAGGTTTAGACTTCTAGCATTGAGTAGTATTACCTTCAGATTTTGCATGCTTATATCTGTTACAGTGGTGGTTTTGTCCTTTGAACTTTGCCTAAGAAAAGGCACTATAGGGATGGAAAGAGCTTTAGCCAGTAACCTGAATCCCAGGGGTGACAGGTGAAGACCATCTCTGGCAAAGCATCATGGTTTGTCGATCATGTCATCGCAGGCAGACAGATACTGGATCTCCTTTGAATGAAAACAGAAGCTTAGCCAATTGTTGAAGTTAATCATTTTGTCTTTATACTGATATATCATTCTGGGAAAAGGCAGGATGCTACTCAAGGCTAGGGTCATACCTAGAGCTCTTCCATGTATCTTTTCATAAAGCCCAGGGAGGTATGTCTCAAGTCATTCACTCCAACATGGACAATGACAGAAATGCCAATCCAAGAGAATTAGAATGCTTCCATCCTCCAAGCATGGCTGCAAGAATGTCATGAATATAATTTTCCAACTGTCTGTTTTGAAAGGAGGTGAACAGATCTATTTGAAGTGTTCCTCAAATCTGGAACAAATACAGGCAGACCTCTGTGCCTAGTTTTAAATCATGAGGGTCTGCCTGGGATCTGCTTAGTCTGTCTGCTACTATGTTTTGCTTTGATGGGATATTTGAGGCCTGAAGTGTCAAAGAAATCTGTAAAGTTATCTTCCAGGCCATCATTGCCAACTGGGAAAAAAGGTATGAGCTTGTACCCCCTTGTTTGTTCACGTACCACATGACTATGGTGTCATCTGTGACCAATAAGAAGGGATCTGACAACCATAAGTGGTGAAGAGCTTTCAAGATCTGAATCACTACCAATATTCATTGATAATTATGTGTCTGAAGGACCCCATTCATTTTGCACCTGTACTTCCCTGTACACTACACTGTTCACCATGCATAATTTGACAAGTCCATCTGGGTCAATTGAAATGGGGTCTGGAGGCAGAAGAGTAGGTCTAAATAGAGATACATCTGATTCCTCCACCATGGCAACTTCCACAACATCCAACACTGGTGCCTGGAACTCCAGTGGAGGCAGCTGTTGGATACAACAATTATTTAGGTACCTTTGAATCCTTCTCATGTGGAGTCTGGCCTGTGGTGTCATGAGGAACATTGATGCAATGAGGTCTAGAATTTTGAGAAACTCTCGCAGAGGAAATTCCTGAAGAGAGAAATCCCAGAAAATGTTCTGAACAGTCAGCACTATGTCTTCTGGTAACAAGTTCGTACTGTTTTTCTCTGCTCATCATGCACCCCAGGGAGACAATTCTGTGTGAGAGTGTGAGACAGGACATTTGTAAGTTCGATTTGAAGTTGGGAGCAATTGGCATGTGATGATTAGCATCCTTCAGCTGTAAAGTTGTCAAGAAATAGTGGTCTGGAAAAGGGGGTAGGACTATCCGTAAGTGAGAATTTTCAATTTGTGTACTTTCAGAAGGGTATTTAGATATTCCAAATCTAACAGTAGTCTCCACGATAACCCTTTTAAGAACCAAGATGATTGCATAAATTCCTTTTTTTGTGGTGCAGAAACTGGTTCTATAACCTCTACCTGCAACTTGTGAAGGAGTAACAGAGAGAACAGACATGTCCAGTCTGGAGGGTGATGGGGGATTTCCCTGAACGGAGGAGGGATTTCTGTCCACTGCCAAGAGTATCCTCTCTAAATTATTGTCAACTCCCACTTATCTGAGACTTTGGACTGAGCTAAAGTCTGGGAAGGTGAAAGGGAAGAAAGGAGAGAAAGGAGAGGAGAAAGGGACAGGATGACCCATGTTTTGGCATAGTCATTCTTTAGAAGGGGAAAGATTTTTTTGGGGAAGATTACCATTTTATTTGCATTGGAAGCATTAAACTCCTGCCATTTCCTCTTGTTACCCTCTCTGTTAGGTCTGGATTTTGTTTGTTCCTCCCTTTGAAGTTGGATGTCTTGTTAGGGGAGAAACTGGGAATATGAAGAATACTAGATAATTTGTCTCCATCATCAAACTGTTTGAGAATCTGGGTAGCAGCAGGACCAAAAACAAGTTCAATATTTAAAAGAGCATTCAAAATCAATTTTTTTTAAATCTTCAGAAAAATTCTGGTTAAGCAAACAAACAAACCTATTCAATACAACAGAAGTAACTGTTTTTCTAGAAACAGTGTCCACAACTTTTAAGCCAGTCCACAAAGCATGTTTCAAAACCTGAGTCACATTACAAATAATCTATAACATTTTTGTTCTGCAGGCAAAGACAGTAACATCAACTAAACAGTAAGTACATTGCAAAATAAATTTCCACATGAAACCCTGACAATTAAAAATTCTAAATACTAAATTACTACACTGAGCCATCTTTTTTCCCTGATATTCTAACTGCTTGCCAATTTTATTCAGCAATGTAAGGTTAGAAAAAGCCAAGGCTCTCTTTTTAGAGCTGACAGTTGAAAAAAAACACAACTGGGTTAGCTGACAAAGGAACAAAGAGAGCTACGAGATCAGAGTACACCTTATAGCCATTTTAGGAACTGGTTCACTAGCAAAAAGGTTTTAAATGCAGTTTTACAGACAACTTCTAAGACTGGTAACAGAGGAGAAACTGACAACACATCTGTAATCTCATCCTTGATAAGATTATAAACTCTGCCAATCTCTGAAGTAGCTCCAGACCGCATACAGTCTAATATAGCTGTAAACTTAGCTAGCATCTGTGGAAAGGTGAAAGCTTGTTTGTGATTTTAAAACTATTCATCTTCTGAAGAATCAGATTAGATGGACTCAGAGTGTTCACTGTTGTCTGCATCAGAGTCCCCTTCAAAGTCTGATATGCTAGATTGATCCCTAGAGAAGGTAGCTCCATAGTCACTCTAAATAAGAGTAGACACTTTAAGATTAGCTGACTGTAAAACAATCTTAGTTAAGGAAATCACCTCAGCCCTATACATCATAATTACATTTGACAAAGATCTGCACATATTCTGCTGTAAGGCCATGAGCCATAACATATCAGAAGAAATATATTTGTTAAACTTATTCAAAACCTTCATTAAGCCAGCATAAGAATACTAAAATATTTTCTGTTCTTAATTCTGTTGGATAGGTGGCAACACTTGAATCAGTTCAGCTTAGACTTACTAAAGAAATACTATCAGTTAAATAACTTAGCTATTTTGGAAAGATGCAAAAAAAGGGGGCAGAATTCACGATGGCTTGCACGGAGTCTAAGAGTCGTGTAAGACTCCATGCAGCCATCGCGATACAGGAACAGCCCGAAATCCCATGTAAGAGACCAGCTAAAACGACTCTTACACGGGCAGGGCGTGGATATGCTAATTACCTCACTTGCAGCCGAAAGGCATGCAAATGAGGTAGATTAGCGATCCAAGAAGCTGAAACCAGCCCGTGTAAGAGTCGTATTAGGTGCAGAAATGTACTCAGTTGACAACTGAGTACGTTACTGCAAATAACACAATGGAGTCATGACAGCTCCAAATAAAGTGTGCATATGTTGCAGGGAGCATGCCAATGGCCAAATATGTGGCCATTGGCACGGTAACCCGATGAAAACATGAAATAAAATCATTTTCTTTTTTGGCGATCGGCGATGTTTAAACGCAGCGCAGCCCCGCGCAAACGGGCTGCGCTAAATAAGACATAAAAATAAAGGTTTGAAACCCACAAATGTGGGTTTTATGTAATGCATGGATTTGCAATGCAGGGACTAGCAGACTGAAAACAACATTGCCACTGTCTAGTGGTTGCTAAGGGGGGAAGCTGAGTGTAAGACATGTAACTAAGCATTATTAGGCAATCCTATGTAAATGAGTGGTAGGATAGTGAATCACACTGTCACATAGCAAATGAGCACATTCCATGTAGTGTAAGAGTTAGATAAGGGGGAGTAACAGAGTAGGAGATAGGTGACATCACAGGGGGGAATGTCAGGAAGAAATCAAGCTCATTGGAGCAAAGTGGTATGTGAAAGATCTCAATCACACAGCATAAAAAGAGGAGTGTCAACAGATAAGCATGGGAAAGCTAAGAAATGGAAGGTGTACACTGTGGCCAACACCAAAGTTTCTTGCTGTGCGTGCATGCACGCGTGTGCTTGCTGGGAGGCGCGAGTAAGACAGAGTGTGTGCGTGTAAGGCAGAGTAAGCATGTAGGAGCTTGTGTAAAGATCTATTAACCTGTTTGCGCTGGTGTGCACACGTTTTAACCAGAATAAGCAGATTCTAGTCTGTGTAAGCATGTGTGCGTGCGTGGTAGCCACTCTGAGTGTGTTTTCACTGGTATGCTCCCCCCTGAGAAAACAGAGAGGAAAAAGGAAGCAGAAGAAATAGTAGGAAGCTAGCAGGGAATACTGGTAGAGCTAGCAGGTGAAAACAATTAGAAGCAGGCAATTACACAGGCAGAATACTAGCCCATCCCAGCACTTAAAACACTGCAAACAGCATTGCAGTATGTTTCTCTCAAGAGACACTGCAAGACAGGAGTAAGCTAGTAGAAGTGAAAACTGAAAAAGCTGCACTCAGACCAAACATGCTAGGGGCTGCCATAGCTGTTATAAGGAGACATAGGAGACTTGCTGAGGGTGGTGACAATGCAAATGCTGCCAGACAACCCACAGTGAGGAGACAGAGAAGAGTGTACAAGCCCAGGGTCACCTACCAGGGGTTACATGAGCTGGAGATAGTGGCGCACTATAGAGTGGACAGAGACCTCCTGCAGCAAATTGTTGAGCTGTGCAGGCCACGCCTCACACACAGAACCAACAGAGGGGAACCCATCCCAGTGGAAACCAAGGTATGTGTTGGCCTAAGAATACTAGCAACAGGTACCTTCCAGAGACCAACTGGTGATATGATGGGGATATCACAGGCATCAGCCTCCAGGGTACTGCACCAGTTCCTGGATGCCATGTCAGCACATGTCGGTGAGCATGTATATTTCCCCAATTCCCGTGAGGTATTGGCCAGCAATATGAGTCTCTTCCATCAAATAGCGGAATACCCTGAGGTAGTGGGTGCAATAGACTGCATGCACATACGCATCAAAGCAACAGCCGGTGAGTGGGGTAGGGCCTACATTAACCGCAAGGGCTTTCCCTCCATCAACTGACAGGTCATGTGTGATGCCCAGGGCATAATAATGAATGTGTGTGCTGGCTGCCCTTGGAGCTACCATGATTCCCATATCTGGCATTTGATGCAGCTGTACCAGACATTTGCCAATGGGGACATCCCACATGGTCACCTAGTGGGGGATGCAGGATATGCACTGGAGTCGTGGCTGATGACACCCATCAGAAACGCACACACACCTGAACAAGAATGCCATAATGAGGCACACGCACAAACATGTAATGTAATAGAGCGTGCGTTTGGGCTGCTCAAATCACGGTTCTGGTGCCTGGACACATCTGGTGGAGCCTTGCAGTACTCACCAACTACATGTACCCAAATTGTCATGGTATGTGCTATGCTACATAATATGATTCTGTGAAAACAGCTGCAGCAGGACCAGCATAGGGCCGGGACAAACAGCCCCCCACCATTGCCAAGGCCATCACAGGCAGAGCATGACTCGGAGGAGGAACAACCTGAGCCTGCCCCAGTAGGCAGAAGGAGGCGTGCCCAGTATGCCCTGGCCTTGGCAAAGAGGCAATGCATAGCACATACACTGGCTCAGTAGGAACCCTGGGAATGATACCCCTCTCTGACTCACTCATATAGTAACAGGGACGCCTAACATGACACAACCTGCTCTCAAACATGTACAGGGAATGTAGTATGTGCATCCAACAGAAGCAGCTCTGCAGCACCACCTGAGGCATGATTGCCATGTGTTAAGCAATGTAACATCATCTAGTATATGCAAACATGAAGACCCTGCCTAACATCTCACCCTCACCAAGCATGATGCCATACTATGAAGTCAACAAGATCAAGTACAATAATTGGCTGAAGTATTGCTGTTAGCAAGGTGAAGAAATGGCTGACAGCCTGGGCTGACATGCTGAGCAAGACATGATGCCACACCTGCTAGGGATGGCACGCACCCAGCACACCTGGCTGTGTGGATACTGGCAAAGGCTGTTGTCACCTCCACTGTGCCTTGAATAGGTAAGGCTGGAAACACAAACCCACCACCATAGGTAGCACAAGGGATAACAACCTGGACTTAATGCTACCCAATGCCAGAAGTCTAATCTGCAAGGTGCATGCAGACCAAACCCACCACAGCATGGAGAATGGTAACATCTGTTCTGTAACAGAAACCTGGGTTAAGGCCCAGAAGAGCACCCTAATACTACCAGGTTATGCCTCATACCATGCTCTACAGCTCCAAAACATGGAACACACTACAATAGGAGTGTGGCTATCAGTAATTGTCAAGGATAACCACACCCCCAGGTTGGTACCACAGCAAGAAGCAGCATGGACTATCCATGGGCAAGTAACAGTGGCTCAAACTGTGTCCCTGTTTGCAGCCTGCTACAGACCACACTCACAAACCCAGGAACCCCAGCCAGCCTTCCTGAAGACACTGCAGAGTATGAATGTCTCAACAAATACCAAACAAGGCACACACAAAGTATGACATAAGTGGCAATCCATTATGTATGGAAGAAGTAATCAGGGACCTAGGGATACAAGTGGACAGTAACCTGTCATGTGACACTCACATTGCCAAGGTGGCCAGGAAGACCTGCTATATTGCCCACCTTAATATGAAAGGATGCACATGTAGATCAAGAGAGGTCACTGTGCCCCCATACTCTTCCCTTATCAGGCCCATACGTGACAACAATGCCCCAGTTCGGATGTGCCTTACCTTACACCTGCAGCAGTTAGAAAGACCCCAAATGTACCTCACCAACAGGATAAAGGTTCCAGACATTTGACATCTGCAGCCTGGCTGAAGAAATCACAGCCCAATTCACAAGCATACTGCCCAGTCAGAGGCGATGTATACCTGATGGACAAGGCCATGTCCAATCCATAATTAATGGACATGCTCCACTGCAGAAACCCCAAATCCAGCAGAGACACCACAGTGAGATATCTGAACCTCCACACATAGATAAATAGGATGTGCTGGAGGGACAGATCCATAACCCAGAAGCTCCTTACACTCTGTAACAGAATCCCAGTCCATGATAGGCTGAGATCCACACTCATACTCAACAAGAGAAATCTGGTGAAGTGCATGGGAGATAGTAGGTGTACACTGGGGGCCATCCCTGTGTTACATCTAGTAAAGTAAACCCTACATGGGCATAATATGCACATTGCAAGGGGTGTCAAAACTCACACACAGTCTGTCCATGCTCAAACAAGGTCAGGGCAGATAGCCTACTATGAACCTATGAACCTATGATGATACAAATTGTGCAGGACACAAAGGATTATCACACAGCTGTCCTACCTGATGGTAGGAACCATGGTGATAATCCACAGATATGCTCTGCAGTACTCTAATATCACAAACAATACACCAAACCCACACACATTGCCAACATCCTACCTAACAGATTCTTTGCAAACTCCCCACCAGCACCTAACTGCCAAATATCTATCCCAGCAGAGTGCTGGCCCCCTGACATTGCAGATGCTGAGGTAACAGCCAGCATCTACAAAGCACACCACACAGCATCAATGGTACCAGATGGTGTCCTGGGTTGTGTCCAACAAGTACTATAAGAAGAATGGAACACCAAATAGCACTACTGCGCACTATCAGTCTTACCACAGGATATGTACCCAAAGAGCAGTGTACAGCAACAGTGGTCCCTCACCACAAAGGTGGTGCCTGAATGGATACAGCAAACTATCACCCCTCAACCCTGACTATCTAGGTTGGCAAAGTAATGGAGAGGATGATCATGGATCCCAGGAATAATGAGATTGGGTACCTACAGACATTGGACCCTACCCAGTGTGGCTGTCATAGGGCAGATCCTGCCCCTTACACATGTCTAACTCATGTGAAATGCGCACCAAGGCCATTGATTTGGGGAATGTGGATCACACAGCCTATCTGGACCTTGCTAAACCCTTCCATACAATACCCTAGTTGGTCAGTACAGATAAGCTCACCAGCCTAACTATAAACCCCTATCCAAGTAGATGGGTTGCAAACCAGCTCAAGGACAGAACTGACCTGGTCAGACATGCTGCAGCCATGTCAGACTGCAAACCAGGTACAACTGGCATCCCACAAGGCATGGTCCTGGGACCTCTCTTGTATGCTATATATGTCACATAGGTACAGGCCAACATGGAAGGACTCTGTCTGAACAGGTTCGCAGAGGACTACAAACTGCCCACCATATCGGACCCTCCAGCTGACACAAGCAACCTACAAAAGGCACACATAGAAACAGACAAGTGGTGCCACAGCCATGTCAACAAGCTAAATGCAGAATAGTGTATAGTCATCCCCTGTGAAAACACAGTACATGGCCAGAAATTACCACATAGGTGTTAACCCAGTAAGTACATCAGGAGCAATAAGAGACCTGGGGACACAAAGTGATAGATATCCTGCATGTGACAACCATGTGTCTGTAGTGGTTACAGAAACATACCGTGTACCCACCTAATCATGAAGGTAAGCACAGCTAGGTCAGGGTAGGTCAATGTACCTCTCCAGTCATCCATCAGCAGCCTCACAATTGTGTACAATGGCCCTTCAGGGATGTACTTTAGCAGACACCTGCATCAACTGGAAAGACCCCACAAATACCCCACCAAGAGGATCGCAGAGCTGTAACAGATGCCATGTGTCGCCTGATTAAACAAACTGCAGCTCCACACAGTGCCATACCGCCTGGCTGGAGGTGAACTGTGCCTGATGTATAAAGCCATGACCAAGCTGGTATCAATGGACATTTGGTACCATGTAAAATCTGAATGCCGGTGACCTATGCAGCTGACAGGCCTGAACCCCAGCACAGACATAAACAGGACATGCTGTACCAATTGGTCCATAACCCAGAAGCTCACTCCACTCACGACTAAACTCCCAGTACAGGTTATCCAGGGAGTCCTTCATTGACTGTCATCCAGAGGAATCATGATGATTGGATGGGAGATGGTAGGTGTACCCTGGATATCACATGTATGTCACGGGTAGACAGAGGCACAGCACACTAACCTTGACATATGTCATGGCAAACACCAGTAAATGTGTGTTGAAGGACAAACACTCTCTGACTAGCATTACAAATGGACTAGGGCACATGGCCATTGTTTGTCACTGTCCACACAAGTTGTGGAATACATTAACAATGTCGGACAATCATGTACTATGTTGTCCATATCTGAACAAAATGCAACATGGTCATATCTGCACAACTGGCTCTCAACCATTCTGGTGTGCTCACTATAAATATTACAAGCAGTGATAGGACTGAAACCGATGATACTGTCCACCACAGTGAAAGTACTGCACCAGTACACTATACAACAATACAACTGTTTGGTCAGTAGGAAAGGATGTTGACAACTGTATGCAAACTATTCCATGGCGACCCTGCAGGCACAGCATAATGCCTGTTAGGTTCAGACACAAAGCAATTGGGCAGTAAGAACACAACCTGATGTCCAACACTCAACTGTACATGTGAAATATATATGACGTCCACACACAAACACAAATGTGGTGGACCACAGATCCCAACATAAGGAAAGTTCACACTGGGCATGCTCGCACACACAGATAAATGAGATGTGTCAGTCAAGAAGCCATAGAAACTGTGAACTGGGCATGCTCACACACTTAGGCCATGTCACAGTTCAGCAGTTGCACACACATATCTGGCATTTGTATGTGTTAACACAGGAACCTCCCACAATACAGAAATCTGCCCAGTGCACACAGTGAAATTACAACAGAGACATAAGTAAAGTACTGGATCCCACTCATATGCAAACATCTTCCACAGTACACAAGTTGTTCATAGAAATAGGGAAAGCTATGGCAATAAAGACCCACAAACAGTATATGAGCAACAGATACTTGCATCTGACAGGTAAACATATGGCCGTAGAGTGCAATACTAGGCTGTTGTCCCTAGGGAATACAGAAGGCTATCCACAGTGTATTTGGCGTCTGCCTCCGCAGTACAGTAGGCCACTGTGCCTGTGCAAAGTTAATGCATAGATATGCTCTCCCCTGTACTGATGGATAGTAACAGATGTACATACCTCTTCATACATAATGATGTCAGCACACTATACATATGTCAGGAGCATAAATGATACCCAATAATTTGAATAGTGCGCTCTCCTACTGTGTCTCTCACAAGTGTCATACCATAGTTAGGTAGGGGTTTGAATCCTGCAAGTGCTCAGTATGTGTGTGGGGGAGTAGTGTGTGCAATTCCATGTGTAAGAGAAATGTTCCTTTTGGCAACTAGTACAACACAACACATGCTGCATATTCCACTGTCTAAACACTGATGATGTCAGCACCCTATAAGTACAGCAGGAGAAAGTGATCCTCCCAATAATTTGAATAGCGTGCTCTGCGTTTCTTTCACAAGTGTCACAACATAGTTAGATAGGGGTTTGAATCCTGCAAGTGCTCAGTGTGTGGGTGAGTAGTGTGTGTGCAATTCCATGTGTAAGAGAAATGTTCCTTTTGGCAACTAGTACAACACAACACATGCTGCATATTCCACTGTCTAAACACTGATGATGTCAGCACCCTATAAGTACAGCAGGAGAAAGCTATCCTCCCAGTAATGCAAGTAGCGCACTCTGCTACTGTGTCTCTCACAAGTGTCATAACATCGTTAGGTAGAGGTTTGAATCCTGCAAGTGCTCAGTATGTGTCTGGGGGAGTAGTGTGTGTGCAATTCCACGTGTAAGAGAAATGTCCCTTTTGGCAACTAGTACAACACAACACATGTTGCATATTCCACTGTCTAAACACTGATGATGTCAGCACTCTATAAGTACAGCAGGAGAAAACAAGCCTCCCAGTAATGCCAATAGCACGCTCCGCTACTGCATCTCTCACAAGTGTCATAACATAGCTAGGTATGAGTTTGAATCCTGCAAGTGCTCGATGTGTGTGGGGGAGTAGTGTGCGTGCAATTCCACGTGTAAAAGAAATGTCCCTTTTGGCAACTAGTACAACACAACACATGCTGCATATTCCACTGTCTAAACACTGATGATGTCAGCACCCTATAAGTACAGCAGGAGAAAGCAAGCCTCACAGTAATGCAAATAGCACACTCTGTTCCTGCATTTCTCACAAGTGTCATAACATAGTTAGGTAGGGGTTTGAATCCTACAAGTGCTCCGTGTGTGTGTGAATGTGTGGGGGAAGTAGCGTGTGTGTGATTCTTTGTGTAAGAGAAATGTCCCTTTTGGCAACTATTACTACACAACACATGCTGCATATTCCACTGTCTAAACACTGATGATGTCAGCACCCTATAAGTACAGCAGGAGGAAGCAAGCCTCCCAGTAATGCAAATAGCACACTTTGCTACAGCGTCTCTCACAAGTGACATAACATAGTTAGGTAGGGGTTTGTATCCTACAAATGCCATGTGTATTTTTGTCACACAGTTTGTCCATGTGTGTGGGGTGTTGTTCCCAATATTGCACGACATACATTATATCAGTAATGTCAATGCACACATGATGTATGTGTGTGCCACCTACACATATGTACCTGTGAACTTCAATAGTTCCCATGTCCGAAGCCTGCCTCATGTGAATACATGGAATATGCATTAGACAACTGTATGACTGTGGTGTTCTGTGCAGGGGCTGCATGTGGTATATGAATATACAGTGTGGGTTGTAGATGGTGTCATCCCACAAGCGAGAGATACACGACTGGTCTGGAGCATATAGTCCACATGTTGGTGATGAACAGGTGCAGCATGTTGTCACCTCTTGTGGGAGTGGTAACAAGTTGTTCCATAGCAATGCAGGGAATGAATGCTAAGAACCCTTCAGATAGGGTCTTGGAGCTAGAGTAATCCTCACACTCTATGTTTGGGTAGTCACAGTCCACCCATATAATGGTGTTTGCAGAGACCGTCATATTCCCAGTGTTGTCAGGAAGGTCAAGTGAGTTTCCTGGGTAATGGAAGGTGGTGTGTGCCAGGCTATGAACCTGAAGGCAGTTTAACCCAGTGTTAGTTGCACATGGACAGGCTCTGATGCTTTGTGCTGTGCTACCAACCTGGGGATGTGTGTATCTGAGGTGCCTTTGGATACATCCCCCCTGTTCTGGTTTGGTGCATGTGTAGGAGACGACAAGCATGGTATGAGGTATGACCTGGCAGTGATGGTGTGCACCTGAGAGCCTTGTACCAGGAGTCTGTTACTGCATGGATATTGCTGTACCCCATGCTAAGGACAGTTTCCACTGCATGCATCTTGAGGTTTACACTGCTGCTGTTGAGTAGCATGACTATTAGTGTCCTATCCCGTGTGATACCAGTGTAGGTGGCTATGCAATGTCATCCTTGCATACAAAGGCACTATGTGTGTAGCAACAGCCTCTGCCAATATACAACGGCCCATGGGTGACAGGTGCAAGCTGTCCCAAGCAAAGCAATGTGGCTTGTCCAGCATGTAATCCCACACTGACAGGCATTGGATCCCCTTTAAATGTCACCGAAACATATGGTAATTGTAGAAACTGATCATCCTGTCTACATATTGTGGCAGCATTCTTGGTGAGGGTAAGATGCTACTCAAGGTCAGGGTCATACCAGCCTGTGCCACAAGCTCAGAGAGCCCCTCTATGTCCCCTAACATGTAGTCCAGGGAGGTGCGTCACAGGTCATACACACTGGCACAGACAATGACTGAGTCATATTTCTACATGCCTTGGAGTGACCTGTATGCTTGTGTTATGTGGTGGATCATAGTACCCAACGGGCATCTCAGCGTGACCTTCACCTTGTTCAGCCTGGTGAGCAGGACCTCAGTGTACCAGACGATAGAGGTACCTCATACAACTGTAGCAGGTGTGTTGTCAAGCCGTATGGCCTGTGACAGTTTGGCACACAGGCTTTGTGAGCTATGTGTCGCACGTGCTCTGCTCTGGCTTAACGTTTGCTTGTGTGTCTGCTTTGCAGGTGTCAGCTGCTCAGGCAGGATGCTATTCTGAGAGTCCAAGAATGTACCTGTGTGTTTCTGTGTTTGGATTGTGGTCGTGGCAGGTCTATGTGAGACTGGTACTGTATTCACTGTAGTATCCCACTCCACCTGACAGGGTATGCCAGTACTGAGTTAAGAGAGCTTAGCCCCCAGTTTGGCTATGTGGTTGCATCTCCCACGTGTGTTGTAAGTATATGGGAAGGGGAGAGGGATGTCTGTGTACATGAGACAGCTGTAACATTGCCACATGACTCACAGATTCACCAACTGGACCAGAGAGTAGATTGACAGATGACCTTTGCACATGCTACCATAGCATTGTGAATCCCATACTAAGTAACGACACATAGGGCCAATGGGGAACAAGGTACTCAAGGTGAATATGTGAGGGTGTAGTGCTCCTGATTGGCTAGTGCTGGCATATATGAATGCTGTCTTGAGCAAATGCGAGGTAAGTCATATGCAATGTGTTACAGGCAACCTACATGCAAACAGGACAAACAGTGACGTTCTGTCAAGTGAGACATGGACATCAGTACAGTAAGCAATACAGATGTCACTAGGGATCCACAGAGGCACTGTAAATCTGCACTGCAGGTGGAATCAGTGTTTCAGGAACATAACAAGCAAACATGCATACAAACAAAGCTACAGTCAGCAGGCCTGTATGTAGAATATGCTACAACAAACAAGGTGTACGACTTCCAGTAGGTAACAGTGCATATATGCAGGCACTATAAGCCTGTACCCAGACATTCACAGGTCAGACAGGCTGGGTCCAGCCCCACCCCCTACAAGTGTATAGACCATGTACCTTCGTAATGTTGAATAACTGGCCTGATACACAAGTGCTCATACCTGTAATAATACACATTTCAAATAACAGACACTGAGCCCTCACTCAGCAGTTCCAGACTTAGTATGATGTATGCTACCTGTCCTGACACCACAGTATCCTTGACATGTATGGAGACTCTCCCTCCTGTCATAGTTAGTTCTGTGTTTTGGTGCTGTCATGCATGGTATGAGGTGTGACCTTGTAGTGCTAATGTGCTCTTGTGAGTCTTGAACCTGTTGTGTATTACTGCATAGATATCAACATCCTCAAACATCCTCATTGCAGAGTCGAGTGCGGACAGCATGCAACTCACAGTTAACATGACCATCATTGAGTATCAATATGTACATTTTCGTATCCCCTGTGCTACCTATGTAGGTGGCCATCTCTTGACAGCCTCACCACCAGTATGCAAAGATGTGCAGACAGTACACTATGGTAATTACTATGGGTGTACAAAACAATACAATGACATTCATACTGTAACTGCATCAGGCATGCTGGTATATACCCACAATGATATCATTACACTGTACTGTTGTCAACATTATACTATTACAACACTTCTATATAGTCACCCTGTGCATCAGCACCATGTTAACCTGTTCCTGCACCAATGTTACAGATTGCAGGAGGTGGCACAGTTTCATCATATGCGCAGGGTGTGTACTTGGTATGCCTGAGTCTGCCACTGATACAATGAAATTGATATGTCTGTGTGTGTGTGTTGGTGAGGGACAGCAGTACAAGATGGGGCAATATTGATGCAGTGTGTGCATGTATGCGGTAGCCCTAGGTGGTATCAATTTGCATGTGTGTATGCATGCACACAGTCCCACCTCATGGCTGCCATATACAGGTGTTTGTGGACAGCCACAGACTGTACCTGCCAGGTCATACAGATCACGGTCTGTGGCCACGGACATGGTACCTGTGCCTGGCAGGGGTGCTACGGACCATATCAGGTACTAAGCCAGACTGGGTACTGTCATCAGAAGCAGGTAGTTGTTGACTGGAGACAGGTCCCTGTTGGGACTGTCCAGAGCCACGTGCACGTGGTCTCCTGGGGCAGTCTGATGACAGCACAGACCCAGCAATGCTGGGGCTGATGCTGGCACTATGTGAGAGGCCATGGGCCTGTTGTCATCCGCGATGGCTGCCAGTTGCTGCTGTTGCTGGCATACAGCCATGCCGATGTCTCAACCGTCCACCATTGCCCTGGCTCATGGACATGTAGTTGTGGAACAGATCTAATGTGTCCCCCCAACATCTGTCAATGACCTCGGTGAAGTTACAGATGGCAGCCGCAACATCACGCATACTGTCACTCATAGCTGTGAGGCATGCTCTCAGCTCCCTCAGACCCTGTCTGGTGTACCGTTCCATATGTGACTGTGCCTGCATTACAGCCCGTAACATAGCTGAGGTTGAAAGACCTCTGTGGGGACATCTGACAGGGGTGGTACACCCACGGATGCTCCCACGAGAACCCCTGGACGTCTGCCTGTGTGGTACCATGTCAGGACCCTGGCCATGACTGCTGTGTGGGGATGCATGTGCCACCGATACCACATTACCCTGGTCAATGCCCACTGTATCCTGTCCATCACCTAGGGACTTTGGTGACAAAGGATGTATTGGCAGGATGACTGTGCGCATTGATGGGGTTGACAGCTGTGTACTGTCAATTGGCTGACCAATGACGGACCCTGGCACACCTACCTGTGCCATTACACGGGTATCATCATTATCACTATTCACAGCAGCTGATTCAGGTTCCCTGCTCCACAACACCAGAGCAGCTCCAGAACCTGTGGGAGTAAGACAGTAAACACAGTTTACAATGTGTACACAATGTCACCACTGATACACACATGCACACATGCACACATGGGCACATGCACACATGCACACATGGGCACATGCACACATGCACACATGCACACATGGGCACATGCACACATGCACACATGCACACATGCACACATGGGCACATGGGCACATGCACACATGGGCATATGCACCCATGCACACACACTTCAGTATATGAGATATCAACCTACAGATGCAAACACACCTGCAATCAAACACATAGCACTACTGATTCAGCCTATTATTACTGTTAGTATCAAGAGAATTGAAGGCAATGGTATTACACACTCACTAGCATGGATAGGCTGCCTTGCTGTTACACCAGAGGGACCTGCAGAAATGAGACATTTATTGTCAGTGGGCACAACTGTGCCATTGATACTGTGGGTATGATACAGTTCAGTAGAGCAACAGTTAGCTTCCACAGGTCTACTGCTGATATTGAGAATATCACTCTTGCACAATAATTACCAAGATTACAGCTACAAAATGAGGACACACCTCACACATGCATAACCTAACAGTGTACAGAAAGGTCAACTATACACATGGCATGTTACATGCACGCTCCGTGTCCTGCTGCTGGGTGGCTCCAGCCTCCATCATTACACATGTATGCTGCTGCTGTTGCTGTTGGGCTAGAGCCACAACACTTAGGAGTAGTCCCTCCAGTCTGGTGAGGGGGGGATGTCTAGATACCCCACCACCTGTGGCAAGCTGCTGCCTGTGGATATCCAATGCACACTGACGGACATTTCTAATTAAATCACTGCAGTGGTGGCGTACCTGCTCATATGTCCAGTTATGTGTGCCTATGTCATTTACCCGATGGACCAGGTCTTGCCACAATGCAGCCCTCTTCTGCTGGTTCTGGCTGGTGCGGGAAAAGAGTGTTGTGAAATCCCGCACCAGGCTCTGGTGTATCTCTTCCTCCTCTGTAGCGGAGTACACAGGGTTTCGCTGGTGAACCATAGCCCTGAAAAGGAGAAGGAAAATATGTCAGCAATATCTGTCAGCAAACTATGGCGCACATAATACACATAATACTCGACTGTAGTGATATAACTTAGCCACCATATATAGCATCTGTCTGTCTATTGGGGGATACACATGTAAATGACCAGATATCAGTGCTCATCTGACAACTGTGCAACAGTACCTGGCACACTCCATACGGCAGACTAGTATACTGCAGCAGTCAGGACACTGGTTCAAGTCCAATGCACAACCTCACACTGGGGGTTTGTATCAAGGTACTGTATGGGGAATATTATCAACACATGCACTGCATGCAATGCACATTACATATTTCACTGGTAATGCACACTACTCTTACTTGCCATAACCCTACCTACACCACGGTGACATACAGGGTAACACAGCACAACATATGGCAATGTAGTATGTGTTGATCGCAATACCTCACACATCTGTCTCTGGCCTCACACCTAGGGCACACGCTACCATGACAGACAGACAGTCATGGTGAGCAATCACACCAGTACATAACATACACCCAGTCACTGGCACACTCATTTCACCTCACATATTTGGTTTGCAGTATGTTCATGGGTGTGCATTGTGTCTTAGGTAGGTAGTGTGTTTTTGGCCTTGGGCCTACAGCAGCATACTGTTATGCTACCCTGCCCCTTGTGACACATGTGTTACAATCGTACCTGCTCCTTACAAACAGTTACACAGGGTGACTCATATGGCATATTACCTATCTGCATAACATTCAGCAGGGGTATGTCTGACATCTACTCTTGGGGAGCCTTGCTTCTTAATTCTCTGTGGTTTACTCCAGGGTATGTCGTATCTGTGGGGAGGGACCTGTACCTCCACCATGTGCTCTATACTGCAGTGACAAGGACGACAGACATAGGTAATTTGTGTTGTGGATGTTGGAGGTGTTACCATGGTTGTTAGACAACTGTCATGGGTGTGACCAAACTATGTATATCTACCAGTGGTAACCTCTATGTAGGTAGTCTGTGTGCGCTCTATGGTCTTGTCAGTCACTCTGCATAGGTAATGTGTTTGAGTGCATTGACACAGTTACTTGCGTATGTCTGTGTCCTTCTCCATATCTGTAGCTGTCATGGAAGGTACATACTGTGTAGGACATTGTGGGGTGTAGAGGGGTGCAGTGACCTACATGTCCATAGCTGACACACCATATCCGCTGACACATTCCATGTGCAGGTATTACAGGACTAGTGTGCCACTGTGTATATCAATGGGGAGCCTATTGTACACTTGTTGCCACTGTTCCCCCTTGACACATGCAGTGGTGGGCAGGCATGCACATATGTGGTGGTTACTGGTGTCAGTGTTTTGGAATGGGGTATGGTACTCCAGTATCCACACTGGTGTTCACTCCATGCCTTTGTCATCAGGCACCTGTTGCAATACATCTGCACACATGTGCCTCACACAGTATATATATATATATATATATATATATATATATATATATATATATATATATATATATATATATATGTATATATCTGTATATATATATATATATGTTTGTGTATATATATATATATGTTTGTGTATATATATATATATATATATATATATATATATATATATATATATATATATATATAAAATATCTGTTGTCAGTCAGATCTATCTGTATATGTATATGTATCTACATATATCTATATATGTATGTGTATATTACATATATCTGTACGTACATATTCTATCAATCTCAATGTCTGTGCAGTAAGTGAAACCTGGTTCAAGGCTCCTGAGAGCACACCAGCAGTACCAGGCTATACCTCGCATCATGCTTTTTGGCCCCAAAACTCAGGCCAAAACAAAAAGGGAGGGGGAGTGTAAAACAAAAAGGGAGGGGGAGTGTCCATATTCATGAAGGACACTCACACCTCCAGGTTAGTGGCAACACATGAAGCATCAGAGACCATTCAGGTGCAAATAACCTTAGGCAAACCTGCTATACAACTGGCAGCATGTTACAGACCACCATCCCAATCTCAGGAACCACAGTCAGCCTTCCTGAAGACATTGGAGGATATGAATGTCCCACCACACACCATCATATTGGGAGACTTTAACTACCATAACATACACTGGGTGCATTATTCTAGCCCAAACACCCTAGCCCAAAGGTTCCCGGAATTCACTAAGTCAAATGCAATGGAACAGCTAGTCACCTCTCCCACAAGGGGAGATAATATACTAGACCTGATCATCACAAACATGGGGACAATGTGCTACACACCGGAAGTATACGCCTCACTAGTCACATCTGACCACAGACTAATCACCCTGGATATACATATCCCACCTCCCCCACAACACAAAAGATTACAGTGAGAAACCTCTCAAATGCCGACTTTACACTTCTTAAAACTGAGTTGGTATCCTTTGAGCCCACTGGGCCAGTGGAAACCACATCCCACAATGCAGACTCCTTCACAAATGCTTTTTACCAACATCTCCAAGAATGCATGGATCATGCAATCCCAGATAAAACCAAGACCCTCTCCACCAAGGGCAGGCGTCCTGTCTGGTGGACCCCAGCCATAAACAAATTGTATAACAGCAGAAGGTAGCTACTGCACGACAGAGCAGAATTCCATAAAGATAAGGCATCTCTGATCAGCACTAGTAGAAAGCTACGTTCTCTCATACAAACATGTAAGGCCAACAATGAGAGGAAAATCGCTATGGACACTACAGATAACCACAAGGCCTTCTTCTGCTTATGTTAGACACCTGGGTGGAAACCCTCAGATATGTTCAGAGTTAGTTCACTGTGACAAAAACTACACTGAACACACAGATATTGCCAACATTCTGGTAGACAGGTTCAGTGCAGATTTCTCCCCTCCCTCACCCCAACATGAGGAATTACTTATCCCAGCTGACTTTAACCTCCCTGTCATCTCAGATGTCCAGCTAAGAACTGCCCTCAGCAAAGCTATAAACACAGCATCAATGGGACCCGACGGTATCGCAGGTTGCATGCTACGTGAACTCCAAGAGGAGCTAAAACCGCACATAAAATGCTATTTAACCATAGCCTTACTACAGCATATGTACCTGGACACTGGCATACAGCAACAGTAGTCCCACTCCACAAAGGAGTCACCTCTACAGACCCTGGTAACTACCGCCCCATAAGCTTAACCAGCCTGGTATGCAACGCTATGGAAAGAATCATTATGGAACTCATACACAGAGACATTAGGGACTTACAGACACTTGATCCCACCCAGTTCGACTTTGTTGAGGGCAGATCCTGCCTTTTGAACCTGGTTGACCTTTTCAAATCAGTCACTAGAGCCATTGACGAGGGCACAGCAGTCCATACAGCCTACCTGGACTTGGCTAAAGTTTTCGACACAATACCCCACTCTGGCATCATAGACATGCTCAACAGCTTAAATGTAAATCCATATGTCACAAGATGGGTTGCAAACCAGCTAACGGATAGAAACCCTAAAGTCAAAATCACTGGTGCCATGTCAGACTTAGAGCCAGTCACAAGTGGTGTGCACCAATTGTTAGCCAGCATTTACTAATTGCATGCAGCCTGTTGTGTAGTGATTGCAGTTCTCACTGTGATTTCAGGACAGTGCTATAAAAAGGTCTGTTAGGTAGGCGTAGCCCTTTCAGATTATCAGGGTGGGGACAATGCTGGTTTGCTGTGGACACTGTTCTGTGAGTGTAAGGGTTGGTATGTCTCTCATATTTCATGCTGTGTTGTAGACACTGCAATGCATGTTGTTCTGTAAGCTGAGTATTCCTTCTTCCAGTGTCCTCTTCTCCATGTGTATGTAAACTGACACCTACGACTAGTAATACTGTGTATATGGGTGTGTGTGCTTTCCTGTGGGGATTGTGGTGTAACTGGTATATAGCAGTGGCTCTTGCAATCTGTTGCTATGGCTTCAATATTTGGCCTTTACATTCACTCCTTGTATGCCTGCTTGGTGTCTTTCCTGTAATGTGTTGCTATGGCTTTCCTATTTTCCATTTACATTCACAGCTTGTAATGCTTGCTAAATCTGTTTGGGCAGCAATTCCCTATGTGTTTGTTGCGGTAGGGTCTTACTGCATGCAGTGTGGTCTGGCCATGGTGTGGGCCTTGACACTTACAAGGTTATTTGATCATGCTGCTGAGCAGGCCTCAGATACTCTCAGGTGCATCTTTTATCAGCCTCATGGAATGGTACATATCAGTGGGATACTCCAATGAAATATTCTGATATTCTGCAGTTGTGACTGTGGGTTATTTCGAGCATATGTATTACTACACCATTTGTGACGTGCAAGTGGTGCATACTTTCAGTAATTCATAGTTACTATTGCATGTGTAGTTACACCTTTCTGCCTACTGTTAGTACATTTCACAGGGTGTCAGTGGGGCACAGCTAATATTTGTTTTCACATCAGGGACATCCCTGTAACTCAGTCACAGTTGCTATGTCTGGGCTCTTAACTATTCAACTATGGCAGTATTTATCCTGCGCTGAGTATGTGTGTGGCTTGCCAGATGCTACTGTGACATTATTACTTAGTAGCTACCAACTAGCATGGCTGTTTCTCATCACACAGTACTATTTTACAAATCCACTAGACTTGACAGTAAATATACATGACATGCTTTGTGTACATGACTTGCTATATTCCCTTTACATTAATTCCTACTATTTTATGATATATTTCTTTCAGCACAATGTTCTTGTATAGCAGTCATGGCTTAGTGGTAAGTTATGCAGACTAGTGTTTCCAAGGTCCTGGGTTCGAGACTGACATAGGTATTTTATTTTGCTGCTGAGAAAACTACAGGCCTTGTCATTCAGAGTGACTAAGGCACTTTTAAGCAGTTGTAAGCGGGTTAGCGCTGGTTTGTGCGGAGCTCACGCATGTGCACTGCCGCTTAGCTTCGCGCACACACGCTTAGCTAAGTGCACATAAGCACACTCCCACTTACTACTGCTTAAAAGTGCTTACTCTCGCATACACCCGCGCTATTTTCTTTTAAAGAAAAGAAAATGGGGAGATAGGAAAGTGGTGAAAAAGGGGGCACAAAGAGGGTAGGACAGTAGGAAAATAAGCTCGGGTTTTGCAGGAGGGATGTAGGAAAGGCCCATAGCTGCCCATTTCTTTGTCAGCAACAGCTGTGCATATGTTTGTAATTTGGTGTGAAATTTGAAACCTTCCATCCCTGAGAGAGGTGTGAGGACAACAATAATAGTTGTTGTACAGCCAATTGTAATTGCCAGTTTACATGTCCAGCAGACATGTGTGCAAAATGGGCAGCTATGTATGGGGTGTTATTTTTTTGTGGGTACAGAGTGCCCTTTTTTTTTTTCAGGTGAGAATGGTATGTCAGGTACAGGAAGTCGGTATAGCTGGGGAGGTAGGTAGGGGAGGTTAACAGACAAGACAAACAAGACGCATACAGGGGTGGTGTATGCCACATGTGGGGGGGTTACACTATTGATGGGGATGGATGTTTGGATATCTCGAGCCCATGAGCCCACAGATGGCAACAGTAGAACTGAGATCCCCACCTATGGGCAGTTGCCACTGTGCCTTCACTGTCCAGGACAGGGCTGTGCTGGGGGCTGTGTAGGACAGGCAGCAGGCATGCCTGTGAGTTGTGCCACCCATGCCTCAAGCTGGTGTAGGGGCCCAAGCACAGCGTGCCTGATCTCCCTACGCACCACAGTCCGGACACTATGGAGGGTGAGTGGATGTTCTCCTCTGGCCATGCTTGCAGAGGGGGGACGAGCCCCATCCCTTGCAGTGCTTCCACCTGCAGGTGGCACGGGGCCACCGGAGGAGGGTCCGGCCTGGGTACTACTGCCAGCTGCACTCGCCAGCTGAGGTGGGAGAGGTGGGTCCACTGGAAGTCGCCTTCCCTGTCGTCCTATGTTTTGCATTATTTAATGACAGTTTGGGTTAGTAACGTGCAATACCATTCACAATTAGTTGTAACAGCATGCATTAGTATTCCCATTAACCAAACACCCATAAATTCAAGCCGTTGAACAGCAAGCATAATGCATGCATAATTTGAGCAACAATACACAATCCAACAGCATGCAGGGTTAAGTGATGGCAACAGGCCATCAGGTTTGGATGTATGAACAGGGCACATGCATCAACGTACATGCAAATATGTATGAACCAACAGGACAATTGTCCAGGGGAGTTAATTGTGAATACACATACCCATTTCACATGGAATGGATTATTTGTGGTTATAGGGTAGGGTGAAGAAATATTTCATTAACAACTTCAAATACCTATACATATGCTGTACATTTCTACTAGCTGCAGATATACACACACACTACAGGTCTGACTATAGTTTCCTTTGTGTAAACTTATGCATGTTGGTGATAGGAATGTTACTGCTACATCAATATACATTTAATTTTTATTCATACACATTCATATCTGGCTCTGTTCAGCTACAGCATCCTGCTACATTTGCTTTATATGGCTCTAGACAACTGTGGATGTTCGGTATTTCATACAACCATACTATCTGCATATTGCAAACTGAAAGCAACATATCCAGATTTTGGGATACATATTCCAGCTTCAGTACTTTATTCCACACATTTCGCTGTTTGGTTGTGCCTGTCACATTCATTTCATTCTGTACTGACTGCAGTATACTTTATTCAGGAGTTATTACAACGTTATTGGTGGATTCATACCTCTTTCACACACTCTCACTTGTTTTATTTTTACAATTCAGGATGGTACTTAATTCTAGGCTTTATTGACATGTTTTACTTGGTTATAACAATCCTTTTCAACAGTCTCACTTGTGTCATGTTTCAGAATTTAAACAGGGATATATTTCACACATGTGTTTTACTCAGCTTGTGTAGCTGTAATTTTCAGCCTGCTGCAGGTTATGTACTATTATATTACAGGTGGAACATCTTTATTTCAGACTTGTTTCATTTTTATTTTTGGATTACAGGCTGCATCACACTTATGTAATCACACAGTACTAGCAGAATCTCTCTTACACTGTTTACTTGCACTTTATATTAATAGGTGACTACACTGCACTCTTGTGCAAGCTGTCATACTTATATTTTTTAACAGTTACAGGGAGAGAATTGCTAACCTGCCTGGTGGCGCAACCGCACAAGCCTATCGGCATAGGCTCGGCGATTCGCAGAATGGACACCTGCAGCTGCAATATAAATGAAGTAATATTGGAATACACATCTCCATAATATCAGCTAGGTTAACTTTTTACATAAATAATTACATGTAACTTACTCAGTAGTGGGGCGTTGGTCATTTGCCGGGCCTCCTGGATCCAACGGTTCAGTTGGTCCTGCTTCCATCGCTTCAGGTCTGCATGGTGGTGACAGACCTGTTCACCAGTCCTTGGTATTCCTGTGGCACTGCTGAGATCATGTGCCAACCGGTCCCACGCCTCAGCCTTGTATGCTCCCCACAGGACCTGGCCCTGCATGAGTTGGGCCTCATGATCATGGAAGAGGAGCCAAACCATATATTTGGACTCCTCAATGCCCCACCTCTGTGCTTGGAAGCAACTACCCTCTCCTACACCTGCCATCCTGACTGCAAATCGGTTCCACAATCAGTTATGCTGTGTATTCCCCCCTATGGGGCTTATATATGCCATTTTTCCCGCACTTATCTGTGATTGGCCATTTTGGAAATGTATCAGCTTCACAAAACCTGCTTTGTCACGCTTCTCTTTCCATTCATTCCTATATATATGCTGTTACTGCACTTCTAAGAGCAGCTGTCATGGCTTAGTGGTTCAGTACTTTGACTATGGTGCATGGTATCCTGCGTTCGAGCCTGGCCATTGCTTTTTATATTTTATGACTGTCTACACAGGCTAGGAGGTGTGTCTGTGTAAAGGCAGTTTTGATACAGCTTGCTTAACGTTGCCCGTCGGTTAGCTTGCTGGCGCGGTGCGCAGCTCCGCGCAAACGGGTCACGCTGGCTTACGCACCGTTTGGCTGTCAGCACGCATATTATGCTCAGCTCAGCTACGGGCACACAATTTCAGCGTGTTAGAACTCTTCTCAACCCCGGGCACTCATTTTACACCTGTTAAACCACTGCTTACCTACGGGCACTCATTTTACACCTGTTAAACCACTGCTCACCTACGGGCAGATATACTCAGCTTGTTAGAGTGTAGCTCAGCTATGGGCACTTCTGACATTTGTTTTTTTTTTTTCACACATTTTTTCATAATACATGGCCCATTTCATTACATTTTACATAAAAATAATTTTATACATGTACATATATGTCAGGGAATTGTTTCGTGCTTATTTCACTAGGAATAAAAATTAATGTTGTGGGGGCTCGAACCATGACTGCCTCCTCTTCAGCCGACATCTCTACTGCTAAGCTATTGCTTCTTGGCTTACTTTGCATATTTAGATCTTATATGCTTTTCCACTGACTGCTAACTGTGGCTTAGCGACGGGCACGCCCGCACAAACGAGCGCACTCACGGGCAAACATCTTTAAAAGTTATAAAAATATATAACTTGTTCATTTTTACATTTTATGTTAATAGTCTGTGGGGGCATGTGTTGTGTTGTGTTTATTGACATTTACATGGACTCTGTCATGGGGGTTTACTTTCGGGACTGTTACTCTTCTGGGGGCGTGTCCGTTTGCAGGGCTCGCCCTATGGACACGCCCCCTACTGTCTTACACGGACCATGTTAGCCTTGGGTGTGAGTCAGCATGCCCTCATGAATATGCATGACATGCTGATGTTACACCGTTTAACTGCAGCCTCAGTGTAAGCCTTGTAACTCTTACACGGAGGCTTTGTGAATCCTGCCCAAGATCTTTTTCACTTTCCATTATAGATGCTACATTGCCTACTCATTCTACCATACTGAGCCTTCAACTTTGAGTTCCTATGGGCACTTAACTTAGAAATGTACTTGTGTATTTAACTATAAACACAGTTCACCTCAGTTGTTCTAAATAAATAAAAAAATGCTCATATCGGACCCAGATCATCCCAATTATGTGTAACAGGCTTCCTATACACATCATTCTAACACTCTTGAAAAATTCAAAAGAAATTTAGATCTTTGGGTAGAAGATTTACCTTTTGACTGAGATATGAAACTCCCCACAAGGCTTTCCTACAACCACCCTCTGCTGATCTTCTCAATGGCCTTCTAGCTTGAACTCTGGATCAGCATATTTATGAACTTATAAAAAAATGAAAAAAAACTTAATACCTTGCAAATAATTATGATGTTATCTTACTCATCTTAGTCCCCATGCACTCTTATTTTCTATTTTATTAATTTCTAACAAAGAATTTAACATATATTTTCCTTTTGCTCACCATTTGTCCTTCTCGGCCCTAGTTTACCTCTATTTGAGATTCTCATAATTGTTTCAAGTTATCATTTATTTTCACATTCTTATCTCTTACCTCTGTTAATCTTTTGGAACATCACAACTCTTGCAATTGTTTTTAATTATTTTATTTCTTGCTGTGTCTTACACATGCACATACATACAAACACCCCCCAACACACACACACTCTGTCTTTCTCTGTCCTTTTTTATAACCCTCATGTGAATCATAATCTTGCCTTTCCAGCCCACCTTTATGTCAACCCATTCTTATACCCCCAATTCACTCATTCCATTATCCTCCTCTGTTGCCTGGCTTACTGTCTCCTTCAGTTAACCTACTGTCCACTTAGAATTCTACTTTCAGTACTCCATCACCATCTCTTTCACTGGTAACCTTATCTCCAGCACACCATCTCCACTGTTGCATATTCTGATACCTTGCTTTCTAAGACCTCTGCCTCAACCACCTTCCCTTGCTGAATAGACTATTTGATTGTGTATAGTCACTTCTTGAGAAGAAATGTTTTCACCTCCTACCACTTCTTTCTCAAGATGTTTACTAAGTCTAGATATTCCATCCCTTTCTGTAATGCCTTTTGGCACTTAACATGAAAATCTGTTGCTCCAAGCATCCTGTCTTATTTGGGTTCTAATATGTCTCTCTTTTATTAACTGAGCCCCTCTTTAACATATCAGCAAAATGAAACTAGAAACTCCAAAACAAAGTCCACGGCAGCAGATACAGGACAGCAACCAAATCTTTTAACTCAAAGAGCACTTTATTTGCGGAAAAAAATAATAAGTTAATAAAACGAGTTGAATAACAGCAATAAATCAGCAATAACTCAAGTGCTTTCGTCTCTGTTCATTCAGAGACTTTTTCAAGATAAAGCACACAGTCAACAGTCCCTTTTTAAAATAGTAAAAGACAACCCCCTAATTACTCTTCATCAATAAGTTGCATTCATCAATTAGAATCTCATAAATTATTCAACAGCTGGATAATTATTTTTTTAAAAAGTATAGAAACTGTATAAAAGATGAATAACACTCTCATAGCATAAGCAAACATATTCTAATAGCTTCTTGCATTTTTAACAGTGTTCACCCCTACAAACAGAAAAAGGCCATCGTAAAGGGGCAATTTGTAAGAGCTGCCCGCATGATTATTTGTTTTAAAGCATTCCTTGGAGAATTTGAATTATTGAAAGAAATGTTTGTTAAAAGGGGTTATCCTACTATTTTAGTGAATGAGTTAGTTACTGAAGTAGTAAATAAAAGAGAAAGAGGACACTTTAAAGCCATCCTTAACCAGGATATAAATGAACCACATTTACTTATAGGGATGGATGACCTTAATGGATATACAGAGAGAGATGAGCTTGAGGAATTAACTGAGACTATAGGGGTAACTGATGCTAGAGTGGTAGATGCTACGGCCTATCATTGGTCCAGTAAGGAGAGTGTGGAGGTGGAAACTGAGACTGTGGGAGTAGCATACTCCTGGTCAGCATTGGTTACAGCCTATAATAGGTCCAATAAAATGATTGCAGACATTATACATAAGAATTGGGCAATTGTTAGATCATGCAACGATGTTCGAGAATGGGTGGGTGAAAAACCAAACATAGTATACAAGAGGGGGTGAACCCCCAAAAATATTCTTGAAGCAAACATTAAGAAACCTATAGTAGGCTATATGAAAAAATGTGGGCCATGCACAATGTGTACACATGTTTTAGAGGGACCCTTCTGTGCAATAAATGGGACTATGGTAAAGATAAAAAAGAAAAATTTGTGCCAGACTGAGAGAGTGGTATATTGCGCTTTGTGCATGAAATGCCCAGCATACTACATTGGAAAAACTGAAAGGAAGCTTAAAAGTAGAATTTAAGAACACCTTAGAGGTATAAGGTTGAAGAAAGAGATGAATGCCCTTGCAAAACACTGTAATGATTTCCCTGATCATACTTTTAAGTTTATGATTCTGGACAGACTTGAAATTGACCCAAGGCGTGGCCCATGGACACTCCAATTAGAAAAACAGGAGGCTATATAGCAAATTAGAATGAATGAAACAAATTGGCCAGGTATAAATAATGCCCTGTCTTTAGTGTGTTTTCTCAAATTGAAGGCACTAGATAGATAAATAGATAAAAAGAGAAGCGTGTATGTGCATATACATATACATACAGTTTATTTTAAATGTTTGGATGGTGAATGTTTTTATTGCAACATATTATGCATTGTATGGTTTTCAATGAGAGTGTTATTTATCTTTTATACAGTTTCTATACTTTTTAAAAAAAAATTATCCAGCTGTTGAATAATTTATGAGATTCTAATTGATGAATGTATCTTATTGATGGGGAGTAATAAGGGGGTTGTCTTTTACTATTTAAAAAGAGACTGTTGACTGTGTGCTTTATCTTGAAAAAGTCTCTGAACGAACAGAGACAAAAGCACTTGATTTATTGCTGCTATTCAACTCATTTTATTAACTTAATTTCCCATGTTCTACATCTCTCTGCAAAAATGTCTTTTGAACCTCTTCCTTATCAGTTTGACCCGTAAAAGAATGCTAATGTTATCCTTTGTCCTTCTTTCACACAGTGACATAGCACCCCCCATATTCCTTCCTGCAGTTGCGTGTTTCTTACACTCCCAAATTAGCATATATTTCGCACATATTTCCAGCACCCTCTTCCCTTCCACTTTTCTTCATTCTTTTCTTCCTTTGCCTTCATGTTAACTTCTTTCTTCACTGGAATATCAACTGCTTTCTATACCAGCTGCATAATACCCTGTCATAATGTGTTTGTCTATTAATCTCCCTCTCCTTCTACATGGCAATATTTATGCCTACCTTATCTAATACCTTCTCCAACCTCCTTCTTCTGTGTCTGCATTCCGCCATCCCAGAGTTAGAACAGAAATATCCATGAGCAGGGCCAGATGGACCAGCTATGCTTCTCTCTGCAGTGAGCAACACTAACCAGTGCAGGCCATCCCAAGAGTGTGGTTAATCCTAAGTGCAGTCTCCCCAAGGCTTTCCTACAACCACCCTTTGTTGATCTTCTTCCTACCAGCCTAGTCACTATCTATGCTTCTTAATACATGTCAAGTTAGCTCCCTGGACTGACATACCTAACTAACGTTATTCCCTTCTTCTGGCCACACCTTCCCACCATTCACTAACAAATGCCTACTTTAAACAAAACTAGAATCCCACAAAACCGCAGCACATACTCATCTAACAATCATTGACTGATAATAACCCATAACTAACAAACATATGCACATTCATGACCCAGTAGTTTACTTTTCACCTCAAGAAGCAGTCAGGATATTACTTTCTCAAACAAGCTTGTTTGTAGGTATAGAACTGAAGCACAGGTAATGGTAGACCATTTGCAAACACACATTCAGTAGCTTCATTAAATAAGCAGATGCATATCTGTACCAATACTGTAAAAATCTATTTAATCATTCTAATATTACACAGTTCAAAAAAGCATAAGGAATATAATAACACTTGACATCAGTCAAAATACTACAGTTTGAAGCAACTGTCCATAATCTTTTACAGTATGTAGTTATGTAAGAAAAAGGAATGCAGTACTTTCAAGCACCTAGATGGCATGCTCCTGACATCTCTGTCTTGTATAAACAAGCCCAGTGCAGTGTATTGCAGTCTTTCCCATATAGAAGTCATTGAATAATGAAGCTGCATCATTCTAGCTGGTCTCATAGTACTTTACATGTTGTCAGTCTGACAGCATTGAATGTTCCTGCTGTCTTCTGTTACCAACAATATCTCATAGCCAAGAAAAGCAGAAAGAAAGGAAACAGAAGGCAGAAACAAGGCAGAGTTAAAAGGTATATTCCAAATGCAGACCCCATTCTTACTATGGAGATCAGTGGTTGCTAGTATACACCTGGCAGTAGATCAGTCCCCATTTCACCCAGTGGACAGATTATCCTCCTCCTTTGATCTCTGGTCCTTTTATCAAAACCTGTGGCCCATTTGTCCTTGCTATTGTTTGCATGATCTCTTTGTAAAATCTCCTTAGTTTTATTAAGTGTTTCAAATTCTCCCTCCCTTTTACATCTATGTATAAGTGTTTCAGTGGAGATCTGTCATACATAGTGCCTGGTTGTGGTGGGCTTTCCAGCTTCCTTTCTTTGTTCACTCTTACCAGAAAGTCCCTATCTTCAGATACTTCCATGTGCAAGGTGAGGCAGAGCAAAGAACGCATTGATTTTGATGTTTTAGTGCTTTATCTTCCATACTATGTATGCTCAGCAATGGCCCCTCTTTCTCACAGTTTATAGAAGCCTTCATAGTCTCTGCATAACAATGTACTGCTTCCTTTGGTGATACACAAGCCCATACCAAATACAAGTAAGACTATATATGCCATGCCACGGGTCCTTCTTTTTGAATATTCCAGACAACAGGGAAGATATGGGCAAATTTGTGGTAAGTTAACACAAAACAGTTTCCAGTGCTTGTTATACTGTTCTCCTTTTCATCAGTGCAGTGTGCAGAGCTGCTTACTTGTCACGCATTCTTAAAGGTGAAAGCTGCAGCAGCTTACAAGCAAATGTCTTAAAAAATACAACTTTATTAACATAAAAAATACAAAATCCAGCAGTTTCACAACCATCTGAAAAACATATCTTTAAATGACTGAAAAAAGAAAATGTAAGAACTAATATTTTAACAGACCTACTTCAAATATAGGTTTACTATCATAAGTGCGAACGGCACTCCTGCGACTATCATATATTCAAACATGGAAGGTCGTAAATGGTAATGTCGAAGGCATAATAATCAAGCTAGGAATGGTTTTAACATGGGTCAAGGTAGGTGTTCAGTATTATTCCAAACTACAAACATGTCCCCTACCTCGACCCATGTTAAAACCATTCCTAGCTTGATTATTTTGCCTTTGACATTACCGTTTACGACCTTCCATGTTCGAATATATGATAGTCGCAGGAGTGCCATTCGCAGTTATGATAGTAAACCTCAAATATATACATGGTAATATGTGGACCACTTCTAAGACAATAGAGTTACATAAAAAACACAAAATAATCATGTATTTAAATGAACTGCTCCAAAACAGGGTAAAGTGTCCAAGTACCTGGTCAAAAAAGTATAATGATTTTGCTAAAGTTGATCAGATCACAGATGGAATTTATTGAGGTGTCTATCCTAGACATCTTGATCTACAGGAAAATTTTTCATTCATCATGATCTTATATCCTGCATTGCTAAATGAACCCTAGTATCTTGTGTTTGGGTTTCAAGCCCATTGCATCAGTAACCAGAGGTCAATTAATAAAAGGGGGACCCCTTCTCTTCCAGGATCTTGTTATGACTTCCTTCCCAGGATTAACATCAAATGTAATAAGTTATTATCCTGAAAGGAAAGACTGAGGTTGGGAATCAAACCATTAAGAAACAGGGACTCTTATTTGAATGGAACTTGACCATGGTCTGTCACAGATGACCTGAAGTTCTAATTTCAGAGATATTAACCCTGAATAGCCCCAGAAAATGCGGCTCTGCTGTTCCACTTCTCCTGAGTCAGATTTCCATTGTGTAGACAAAATAGAGGAGAACATGCAAGCTAATATTAACAGCATGTAGAAATATTTTAACTAACATTGCCAGGTAAAAAAAAATAGAATTTTCACAATTTGAAAGCATATCTGGGAATTCTTAAAAATGTAGACCGAACTTCAAAGGTAATGCTGATACTAAGGTCTTTTTCTCACATTGTGGAATTTCCCCAGTGCCCTGGCCTAATTTCCCTGAGTCAGTAGAAATAACACCTTGGTTCACCTAGTGGAATTAACCCAGTCAACAAAGGATAAATAAATAAATAATGACTGAGCATGCATAGAGTAGGTTGGATAATAGAAAATGCTTATTTGGAGAATTGGCTGCATTTATAAAGCAAGTATTAAAGCTAAGGTATTTAGTTGGTTTGGTTAACAAGTGAATTTGGTTGGGAGTTTTCCCTGGTTTTAAAAGAATATTTATAATTTCCAGAACATTATTTACTTTTTATTATGACTTAGTTTCAGGATGGTATAGTAGTTTTTATCATAGTAAATATTTATAAAAGTTAAGTAAGAAAACAATATCTATTTTCATCTGCTTCAACCTTTGGGTTAACATATCCAACTGGATATGACCTTGGAGCCTTCTTCTAAAGCTATGAATGTGAAGTTGTTACTCCTCCCCTACCCATAATTCCCTCTTGTCCACTAAAGTACATCAGATCTCATTTGCCACCTGAAGTTTCCTTACTTGTGTTTCAAGACCTCCATCTTAATAACAAGTAAAAGTCTCTTTTTTTCCAAAGCACTTAGAATTTTCACCCAGAGTTTGTCACTGAAGGCACATATTTAGATGAAGATGAAGGTTCCTCTACATATCCTCTAGAAAATGTCACATTTGATAACATTCTAAGAATGAAACAGCAAGGGTGGTGGTCCACTGAAACCTCTTCCCCAGATGAATCTGTATTCCTTAAGGTGTTTGGTACTGGGTCATCTGTGTCCTGGGTTATATCACCTGCAGATGATTTCATAGGGTCTATATTATAATCACGAAAGTTTAATAGATTGAATGCATAAACATCGAATTGTATGCATCGAACTATTAAACGATTGAACACCTATAAAAACATTTTTAGGACCAAAAAAAACTAATGAGTGTAGGCAGGGGCACAAGCCCCCCTGCACCCCCTGCTACTTAAATATACCAACTCTAAGATCGCGCTACAGTGCAGGAAAGGGAAATCTTCCTTTTCTGCACCATACTCTGTTAAAGTGCGATCTTGGAGTTGGTATATTTAAGTAGCGAGAGGTGTGAGGGGTGCAGGGGGGCTTGCCCTCCTGCCTAAACGCCCTTTACTTGTTTTTTTTTTTTTTTTTTTTTTACAGGGTCTACTAGAATTTCGGTGGTTTAATGTTTTGATCAGTAAAGTTTGATATTTAGTGATTTGAAGCATTAAACCTTCGAGATTCTAATATAGACCCGATTTCATAGATCATTTTTTTATGCACCTTTACTAAATTATCACTTAAGGCATAGGCAAACATACATTAACAGAAAAAAGTAAAACAAACCATTTTAACATTTTTCCATTTAAATATAATATACATCACATATATTTTCTTTGCAACTATCACCAGTCCAAAATTTCAAAAAATTGTTGAATTCCTGCCTTCCCTTAAACCTCACTCCTCTTCCTTCTAAAAACATTATTCTGCATGTATTGTTCCCACAGTTTCCATTTACTTCTAAGTAATTTGCTATTTCATTTTTTAAAGATCCCTCTTCCAGTTTGTTTATCTCCTTTATAATATTCAGTACTTCAAATACAGCTGGTGTAGACTTTGATTTCCATTTTCTAGGAATTGCTTTTTTGGCAACCAATGGATTTCTTCTTAACAAGGGCTTACTATGTCTAGGCACTTCAGATACTATATCCCAGCTCAAAAGAATCAGTTCTTTGCCTTCAGCCATTTACTCATCCAGTTTTTCTGATATAGTACCCTGCAGGGTATTTTTAAAATCTGCCAATTCATTACATTCCAAAGACATATGTTCCCATTTAAGTCTTTCTTTTGCATCACATGTCCAGCATTTGCTTTTTACTTGAGGAAAAATTATTTATAGTCTGCTAAAGTATAACAATGTCTTTGCAAACACTTCCACCAAATATCCTAAACCTTATGGACTTGGTTGCATACTTGGAAGCCATACACATATCTTCCTCTTGTTTTCTTGTAAATTGCTTTTCCACTCTCTCTCCCCAATTTTTTCTAATCTCCTCTGATTGATTCTTGTATATATCACGCAGTATTTTATATTCCCTTCTAATTGTCACTTTTCTAATAGTTGCTTCTGTTGTAGATTAAACTAAAAACTCTACCGGCGCAGGTCTTCCACTTAAAAAAAACTATCCATTTTTCTTTTACTGTACTCTAAGATCAAGCCCTATTAGGGAATGCAGTCTTTAACCAGTATTCCAAATGTCTTCTTGGCCTCATCCCACTCTGCTTCCTTTTGTGCTTGGGTTATTTGCTCCCAGTATCTTGGTTTCTTTGACATGTTTCTCCAGTTAATTTCAGTCTCCTCTTGCCTATTTCTGTACCTCTACTTGCAGTCATCTTTATTGGCAAAATCTCATTTTTCCATGTTTGTATTTGCTTAGTTCTTATAATACTTACTGCTACTTTATGAATATGATACTCTGTATGATTTTTACTATTATCCTTTGGGATATGCATCCAAAATCCCACTCTCTCTCTCTCTATTTCTTGAACTTTCATCTTGCTTCATCAATCTCCCTTTCCACTTTGAATTATAATCTTCTGCTTGTGTTATGCATGTGATGAGCCTTAAGTGTGTAACTCTAAAATGTCCCTTCAAATCAGGTAAACCTAAGCCACATTGTTCTATTGGAAGGATCAGTTTATCCCACTTAACCCTTGCCATCTTTCCTTCCCAGATAAATACCTTTAGTTCTTCAACTATTATTGTTCACAACTTCTTCTCAGATTGATAAAAGTATGCCTGACCTGTACAGAAAACTAAAGGGACTAAATACATTTTCACTGCTTGTATCTTACTATCCATATCTGTAAATACGATTTTCCAGTTTCTCAATTTTTGTAGTATCTTTTATTTAGTCTCTTCCCACATATCCTTAGCTGCCATAACATAAGTATTTTTAATCCATAATCCTGAATACTTCATCTTATCATGATCCCATCAATATGGGTATTGCTGAACCAATTCATGTGTGAGTACGTTATTTTTGGCAATAGTCTTTGTTTATCTTCACTAATTTTATATCCTGAAAAAACTTGAAACTGTCTCAAAATGTTCCATAACACTGAGATGTCCTTTTCTAGATTCATCATGTACAAAATAATATCATCTGCAAATAAAGTCAACTTTTCTTGATTACCATACCAATTATATCCTTGCATATCTATGTCTCTTATTTACTTGCCAGTGTCTCTAAATATAAAGCAAATAACAAAGGGGAGAGAAGACACCCTTGTCTAGTTCTTGTGTTTAAACACAGCTTATCTGAGAGGAACCATCCGACTTTAATTCTTGCCTGCAATCTTTCATATATCCAAGTAACCTTATTATTGTATGAGGGAATGCAAATCCTTCCAATGTCCTGCTTATAAAATCCCAGCTCACTCTGTCAAATGCTTTCTCTGCATCAAGCCCCACCAACATCAGAGGTATTTTCTTATATCTTGCTTCACTCTGGATCATTACTCTTCTGTTAGTGTTATCAAGTGTTTATCTGTCCTCCAGCAAACTACACTGATCCATATCCATCAATTTTGGGAATACATTTGCAATTCTTTTAGCTAGTATAGATACAGACATTTTATAGTCATGGTTTAAAAATGAAATGGTCTATATGAAGCTGGGTCTGAGCAGTCTTTTACATCTTTAGGTATCACAGCCACCATACCTTTTTCCAAAAGGTTGGTGCTTCCCCGCCTTTTAAAATGCTGCTAAAAAATCTTCCATATCATTATAATTTTCTTACCTCCAACCAGATTGTTATAATTTTCTTACCTCCTACCAAACTTCTACAGGAAAACCATCTATTCATTGAGACTTTCCTGAGGATTGATTTTACATCACTGTTTTTATCTCATCACCTCCTATCTTAACTTTAGTTGATGAGTCTCTTCTACCTTTAACCTTAGCATAATTAAGTCTTCCAAAAATAGTTCCATTTGTACTCTTTCTTGATGTCCACATTTCTCTGCCTTATATAAAATGTTCATAAAATTTCTGGAATATCTCTAAAACATTTATACCATCTCTGGTTGTTTTTCTTGTTATAGGTTACCTAAGTTTGGCGACAACCCTTTCAATGTTCTGTTGCCTAAGTTGTGTTAAAAGTTTTGGTGCTCTGGAGTTGTTACCAAAAAATAGTTGCTTAACTGCAATTTTTCTAAATTCATGCATGTTAACTAAATACTCCCTTATTTTCTCTTTAGGGCATTGCATTTGCTCCTCCTCTTGTTCTGTGAGATTCCCCTTATTCTGCAATACTTTAATCTTTGTCAGCCCATTTAAATAATTTCAATAATTTCTTAATCAGATGTATTTCTCTTTTATTTCTAGCTGTTTTTGAATATTTTCATTTTACCCCAGGCACTAGCTATAACTTATGAAAATATTTTTAACTTCCCTAATAACTCTCAAATAATTTCTACTACCCACTCCTTAAATTCCTCTCTTTTTAACAGGTAGGCAGGAACGTGAGAGCATATTATTTTTACTTCATTACCCTGCATTTTTATCTTTGTTTTTATTGATGCATGATCAGAAAATGTTATTGGATAGGTGTGGAAGCTTTCAATTAAATGCACATGTTAGTATAAATATAATTTCTATCTAGTGTAGCCCAGTTATTGTATCCTGGGAAATAATATGAAAATTCTGTCCAAGTTCCTACTACTGAATTCACATCTTCCATACCAAATATTTTCACAAATTTCTTCAGAAATTTACCGTCTTTTATCATATTGTCCCTTCTAGGTTACCAGGACACTTCCTTAATATTGCAAATCAAATTCCAGTCATCATCATCATCATCAGCCCCGTTTTTCCCATTTTCTACAAGTGGGCAGGGTGTTGTGTTAACTGTCACCATTTCTCTTGATTCATTGCCATACTTGTGCCTCCTTTGACACTCATGCCTGACTGTCACAGATCTCGTCTCATGCAATCCATTCACCTCTTTGCTGGGTGCCCTCAATTCCTTTTGGCTTCTCCTTGTCTCTCACAAATCTTCTTCACCAGATTGTCTTTGATTCTCTGCACGTGTGCCCAAACCACCATAATCTGTTCTCTTTGATCTTTTCTGTAATTGGAGCTTCTTTGGCTGCTGCTTTTATGTCCTCATTTCTTCATCTGTCCTATAGTAAGCATCACACCACCCTTCTCAGGCACTTCATTTTCATCACCTCTAGCTTCCTCTTCTGTTCTTCCTTTACTGCCCAGGTTTCTATACTATATAGTAGTATTGTCACACCACTGGTTTGTACACCTTACTTTTCAGCTTCTTTGGCATTCTTCTTTCATAAACTACACCTAACACTCTATGCCAGTTGGTTATAGCCCCTCTGATTCTAACTTTGACCTCTTCATTCAGACTTCCCTTCTCCTCAACCATCCCTCCTAGATACTTGAAGCTGTTAATCTGTTCCTCTATCTTCTCTTCTATCTTGATTCTCAACTTCTTCCGATTTCCCCAATTTACTGTCATTATCACTGTCTTATCTGTATTCACTTTCATCCTACATGCCTTCAGTTTTGCATTCCATTCCCCTATTCTTTGCTGAAGTTCTTGCTCAGGGTCTGCCTATAATGCTACATCATCTGCATATAGTAGTTTTTTTATCTGTCCCGTCCAACCTGTTTGCTAATGTAGTCCATCACAGTTCGTACTTGAGGCAATGGGTCCTTGTACATAGCCCTGTGTTAATTCTACCCATGTTTCTGGGACTTCAAACCACAGTACTGCCCAAATCAGTTTTCTTGGGACTTTGTCATATGCTTTCTCCAAGTCTAGGATTGCCCACTTAGACTCTTACCTCGTCTCTATCTTCTTTACAACTATATGTCTCACTGCAAACATTGGGTCAATTGTGCTGCATCCTGATCTGAATCTGAACTGCTCATCTCCCATCTTACTTTTTACTATTGTGCATATCCATTTATCAATCAGCCTGTCTAGAACTTTCATGCAATGTGACAGGAGTTTAATACCTCTGCACTGCCCACAGTTGTGGATGTCCCCTTTATTCTTGCATACTGGCATGAGTATGATTATTCTCCACTCATCTGGGATACGACTTTCTATCCATACTGCTATGAGCATCCTCAGGACCCAATTAACTCACAATCTTTATCATATCTGCTGTGACCTCATCTGATCCTGCTGCTTTCCCTGACTTCATTTTCCTTAATGCTGCTCTTACTTTTTCTATTGTGGGCTCCTCCTCTTCTCTTATTGTAGGCTGTGTCTGGAGCAGTACAGTTTCTGTGGAGATTTCTTCATTTAGAAGCTTCTGGAAATACTGCTTCATTCTACCTTTAATGACCTGTGGACTAGTGACCAGGGTGTTACTGGCATCCCTTACGAAGGGTGTCTGACTATCTTCTTTATCTTCCTGTCTTTGCTTTGCAACCTGATATAATTTCTTTGTGCCACTTAATGAGTCACTTTCCAGAAGCTGGTAGAGTGCCTCTGACATCTTGTTCATTGCTACAACTCCTTTCTTAGTCTCTTTGTTAGCCAGCCAGTATTCCTTCCTAGCCTGAGCTGTCTTTTCTTTCTCCCACTTTTTCCTGCACTCCTTCTCTTGATTACTTCCTGGACTTCTGCATTTCAACACCAGCTTTACTTATGTACCTTATTTCCATAGCTAGCTCAGCCACATATCTGTTTTGTAGTCCTCACATGTGCTGTTTTGAGATGCTGTCATTCTTCTTCAAATCTGCCTATTTCCTTCTCTTCTTGGAGTGGTAGACCCCTGAGTAATTCCCTGAACTGTAGTTCTTTCTTTCCAGTCAACTTCCAGGTCTTCAGCCTGATCTGTGTTGACCTTGCAGCCTTCTCTGACTACTGCTTGCAGCTGATTTTGGCAACCAGTGGTTTATGCTGTAAGACAGCTGTTTCACTTGAGATGACTTTGCAATCATTGATTCTACACCAGTGCCCTTTTCTTATTAGGAGAAAGTTGACCTGAGTTGCATGTTGGCCACTCTTGTATGTGATCTTGTGACTGTCTCTCTTTCTGAACCATGTGTTGGCTACTATCAAGCCATTCGCCAGACAAAAGTCTAGAATTGCCTCTCCTTCCTGGCTTCACCTGTGTAAATAATATTCCCTGATGAAAGCTGATTATTTCTCTCAACATTGTCTTACGCTCCATAATAGCTGTTTTCGGTGGAAAACAAATACATGCCATTATAATCCTCCTCCCTTGCCAACAGTCCCTTACTACCACACATCAACCAGTTTTTGTCTGTTTTTCTTCATCAATCATTATTGGAGCCCATCTAGCAGTTCCCTTTTTCTCTGTCCCTGATATTCTGCTGAATTTCCATTCTGAAATCCTCTCTTTGTCAAATTCACATGATCATTTCTTTCCAAATGTGTCTCCTGCATTATTGCTATTTGTACTCTGCATTTCTTAATATAATTCAATACTGTCTCCTATTATCTACACTTGTAAAGCCATTCACATTCTAGGATAATATGGTCAGCATAGCCATCATGACAAAAAGCTATTGTTTGCACCTATTATATATGGCAGGTTTTTGAATGTGTATTTCCAGCTTTTGTGTTACATGCATATACTAATATTTGTCAGTTTGATATTTTGCACAGTTTCTTCTCATCTCCATTTGAACTTGTGTCACATTTTTCAAGACTTTGTATTTTAATGAAAACTCTCAAACAAACAAACAAACAAAATACATAAATAAATACAAAACACCCCATCCCCTATTAACCTGGAAGTAACAAACAAAACTGTACATCTTCAAAATATGAAGTTTAACCCTCCAGAAGTGAACAGCATTATCTAATCTAAAATTAAGGTTATCCATGCTAAAGTGCATGCTACAGCCTGTGCTCCCACTTATATTGATTACTGTCTGTTGTTTTTCTATCTATCTTACCCTCCCAGATATGAACAACAGCTTGTAGGCTTTCAAAAATCATTAACTTTTAGCCTTAAGAAAACTTGCACTATCTTTAACGCATTACAGGTGGGTGATGCCTCCAGGTGTTTCTGCAGTTGCATCCTACTGATGTTTCTAGGTATCAGATATTGTTTGTTCATATATACATTAATAATTCCAGAACCATGCTGCATACAAAGTATTAAAATATCTCATCTTAAAGCATACACAATGGCAAACGCGACTGTATTGATATTTGACCTTGGTCTAGTGTTGGTAAAGATAAATTAATTGTTGTTCATGAATTTCACTTTTTTCTAAATATCTCAACAACTAAATAGGACAAAAAGAATTGCTTAGGCTCATATGAGAACAATCAGTTTGGCAAACTAAATGCTACTCACGGTATATGTGTAACTTGAGTGGTTGTTGAGGTATTGTAAGTTGTTTACAAAATATTACAAACCTAATAGTTACTGTGTGTACTGTAACTTAAAAAGTCTCGTTTAAGACCTAGAACCTAAAGAATATTACCACAATAAAAATAATTTGTGCTGAAGATTTTCCATTTAAACTTCTTTATTGAAACCTATGGTTCCAGAAATATGAACATTTGTTTGAAATGTTAGGACATAATTTGAGTCTATCAAAAAGCTTAGGTTCTGCCCATTGGAAGTTGCAGTGTAAACTTCCAGAGTTCCATTAGAGGGAATGAGTTAAATAAAGCTAAATTGTATACTCTTCTAGTAGCTGCATTAAAATATTAAGGCTGACAGGGAGGTTGTTACCTCTTATTCACTTCCCATCATTTCAAGCTTAATTTCTCACTGAATTTGCTGTATCGTACCTTTACATGTTAGATTTCCCAAAGCAAAGAATATTCATAAATTGCACAATAAACGGCTTGCTCCTGCTGACAACTTGTCTTCATGGAAATGTTTACAGCAATAATTAAAGAATGCACAGCTGTCAGCTTTAGACATCTTGACTCCACTGAACATTTGTCAGTGGAAAACAAACATATATATTTGCAGTTGTAAGAAGTTTAGCATTTTCATGGCTTTCATCATTATGTCTTACAAAACACCCATTTACAGCTTAAGCCAAATGCAGTAATCTAGACATTCAGCCTTGTAAAATAAAAAGAGAAACTATCCTAATTATTCATATAATATCATCAGTGCACTTTTACACCCCATCCCCACTCCAGCAACCCAAGATCATATCATATGAACATTAAACTTGCTTTTGTCCAGCCTTTTTTCTCTTGTTATACTCTAACACAATATTACAACTAAAAATGTGTTTACTTTAATATCTTTAACACATACAACAGTCACTGAAAAGACTTTCCCCACACTTAAAATACCCCTGACCACACACTACACAGAAGTGCTATACTGCACATAACATGCAGTTTACATCATGAATTATTCTATACAAATAATAAGAACAAAAAATGTTTTACTTACAATTAGTTTTCCTTCTTTTAGTGACCCTCTAAACATTAAAGATATAAAGTGCAGTATATGCTTTACAGTTCACCCACAAGTTTAACAAAGTCAACAAAAGCCCAACGTTTTTCAGTCACTTTGTCTTGCAAAACCATATTTCACAAATGTGATAAGATGTTTTATAGTCTTCCATTTATTCACCAGTTTCAGAGTTGCTGGTCCTCTTCCTCCTCATCTCCATCTCTCAACATCAGACTCTGCTTCAAGTCTAAGGTACTGCTGATTATTGTAGTCAACTCCTGTGCTTTATTTCTGTCTCTAAAGCATTTCCTTTGGAATGTTGGAATAGGTTTCACTGGCAAAGTCTCTCTATGAACCTTACTGTCAGAAAAAAGAGGGACAGAGTCCCTTTCTGCTTGCTGACTCACTTTTTGTTGGATAAAATTTGAAGACAGCTGGATACTACTTGCTTCTCGACATTCTCCTGATTGCTGGGATACATTTGATTCACTTCTCTTCAGCCTGGTGTACATTGAATAATCATTTTATACAAATACTCCCCTGTCTCTAATTTTTAATACTTTGCCCTTCTGCCACAATTTTGTCAGGATCAACGTTTTCTACTTGTATGATCACATCTTTACTAATATTGGTCTTGGCTGCATTCTCATGGCCAGGTTTAGAGCATACACTCAATATGTGCTTTTAATTAACAAATTCTGCTGTGGAACACCATTCCTGTTGTTTATTTACACTTTCATAAAATTAATACAGTTTGTCTCTTCCAGTTTCTGTGGTACAGCAGAAAATCTCAGATTTTCTCTGCACACTCTGTTCTAACTCAACCATTTTTTTAAACAGTTTTTCTTGAGAAACCTAATATTCAGCCAGCTTTTTCTTCATGTCGGCCTCTGATCTCTGTAGTTTTAGGAAGGGCCTTATTGATAGCTGATAAATAGGGGGTTCTACTGGCAGTGGAGTACTACCTTATAGCCTGGACAGAAGGGGCACAGCTAGTGAACCTGTTCCAGCCTTCCCCAGGAGTGTCTGTGTGGTTGTATATAAATCATATCTCAAAGTGTGTGTGTGTGTGTGTGTGTGTGTGTGTGTGTGTGTGTGTGTGTGTGTGTGTGTGTGTGTGTGTGTGTGTGTGTGAGCTACTTGGTGTGGGACACGGAACACTGGTTGGACAGAGGGAGTGCTGGGAGGACTTGGCTTGGAGCCCTGGTGAAGGACTCTACTCTATAGGTGTGCCAGTGAGGAGTCTTATTGGGAATTGGAGAGAAAGGGAGAAACCAGCCCCAGACGGACTGTGTTCTCTGTGTGATCTTAAGGGAAATTGTACTTTACTGTGTGTGTATTTGTTATCCTTCCCAATGTGGACACCCCTTACTGGTGGTGGTGGTGAGGATTGAGGCTCTCTTGATTGCTGGGCCAGTGCACAGGTGTCATACAAGTGTGATGGACAGATTAGGGAAATGGACTTATGCTTTAGTGACTTTCATGCTTAGATTGGTGAATTACCTTGCATTCATGACACTTTTCCAGAAACACCTGACCAAGGAGCTTACTAAGTCCCACATGGGTAACTTACCGGTGGATGTTTAAAAAACAGTAAACTCTCAACTGTCTACCCTGCAATCCACTTCTAATGTTGCCATGCATCTGCTCTCCAACACATCCAATGGTACAACCAGAGCAGCAGGCACTAGCATCACCATGTGTCAGCATGCCTGGATGCTTCAATGCGATTTCACGGAAAGCTTTAAGACATTTTTCATGAGTTTCACATTTAATGGTTCCACTCTTTCTGGACCAGAAGTTAAAGAAACACTAGGAGTAAAAATGATGGTAAGGTCTTATTTGCCAAGGGAAAGCTACTTCTACACCCCACAGAGAAACATTTCTAGAAACCAAAGGGGTGGTAAGAAGATGTGGTTCAGAAAATCACAGGCTTATCACAAGGACATTCCTGGAGACAGACGTCACCTTGGGCCCAGGGGCAATTCAAATGAATGTCACCCTAAGGGCAGAAGCAGACCACATAACCATTTTTTTTGCAGTCCTTTTATAGACAAACCCTACTGTAGAACAGTGCGTGTTTATGTAACTTTAAGAAGCATTTTCAGATATAAGCACTTGCATATAAATAGTGAGCATGTACATGCAGCAGTGCCATTTTGAGAGAACAGCCAGAGTGTTAGCATGTTTGAGTGTGGTAGTCAATCTGTTTATAAGGTTATTTAAGTTTAAGTTACAAAGCCTTATTCCTGATGTGTCTGTGTGTAATAAAGCTGCTTAAACTGAACCCACAATCGCTTGTCTGTTTTATCCTGACCAGATGAGTGACATGGTCTCCGAACCGGGATTGAGACTGCAACTTCTTCAAGCCATGAGGTACAGAGTTGAAGGTGAAGGAGTATTAAGCAGAGTGTGTAATAACAGTGCTCAAATGATCAGAAAGAGCCAGAAATGAGTTAAAGATAAACAAAACTTGCACAAAAGATTTATTTTACAAAGAAAATGAAACAGAACACTTGTAAGGCACAAAACGCATTATTAATTAAGCAAGTAGCACAAAACGTATTATTAATCAAATGGAAGGCACAAAGCACATTATTAATTAAGCAAAATGTTCAAAACTATGATATTTAATATAACTATCTGAGATATTCATATGGGGTTCAAATTACCTTTGGTTTGTATAGCGAGCATGTTTAAAGTAAAACGGGCACAATAAAATTATAGTGACCATTATAAGAGAGTAAATGGGTAAGACAAGTACAATAAATGGGCAAATAAGCTTAAAGAGCAAGGCAACTGTATATTTTTTAGTAAAAGGCCATGTTTTGGGCATAAACTACTATTTCACATTAGCTGACGCCAAGCAAAGCATAACTAGAGTTATTCGAAGTATCTCAGAGTGTGCAGTGTTTGCAGAGTGTGTGCTTTATTACGGTGCAATTATTTCAAAGAATTTACTGTGTGCAAAGTAAAGTTATATTGCAAAGTGCAATCAAAGTACATCAATTTCAAAAAATTTCTTGTGCTGTGTACATTTATTCACAGAGTTCTGTCATTTCAGTGTTTCCTTTCAGTGTTTCTTGCACTGTAGAGAGTTATTTCACAAAGTACAGCCATTTTGAAAGGTTCTTGTGCTGTGTACAGTTTATTTGCAAAGTGCATTCATTTCGAATTGTTTCTTACTCTGAGCTTCTTCTGCTGTGTATAGTTTATTCACAGAGTACAGCCATTTCAAAGTATTTCTTATATGTGCTTTTGCAAAGTACAGTGATTTTAAAATATTCTTGTGCTATTGTTTCAAAGAGTCTGTAGTGCTATTGGGCATAATTACTAGTTCTGGCATAAAATTGTGCATATATTTATATGTGTGTGTTCGTATATAATTCCAAGTACCTTCACTACTGTGTGTTGATATGGCAAAAGCATTTTGCAGACCTAGTCCACTTGTGTTTGATAATAATATTGCAGAGAATTGGAGAGTATTTGAGCAGGAATATGATATTTTCATACAAGCAGCTTTTTCTGACAAAGGTGCATGTAGAAGGACATTCATTTTGCTTAACTTAGCTGGGTCAGAGGCCATTGAGAGAGAGCATTCATGTACCAGCAGTATATATAGGCAAGGGGGAAAAACACCCTATTGTTGTACTGGCTGAATCAAGGGAAGACCCTGAGTGTTTGAAACGTAAATTTAGAGAAATGTTCAACTCCCAGTAAAATGTTACATTAGAGAGGCACCTATTCCATGTAAGAGACAAAAAGCCAGGTGAAACTTTTGCAGCTTATATGACTGACTTGAGAAATAAGACTAAAACATGCAGATTTTGTGACTTGAAAGATGAGTTCATAAAGGACAGGCTTGTGTGTGATGTTAGCACTGCAGTGAGAAAGATTTGGCCTTGTGACAGTGATTTTATGTTGAGCGAAACTGTAGAGATTTATCAAATCCATGAGTTCACAGAAAGGCAAACAGATATGCTTGCAAGTGACAAGAGCTCAGTTTCAGCAGCCTCTTGAGCAAACAGAGACAGCATGCAGCATGTGGCAAGCAGAAGCAGACCTAAGCACATGGCAGCTGCAACCCTGCAGGATTCCCAGGGAGGACCCATAACTTTCTAGCAAGTTCCAAGACTGGCTCAGCAAAGCAGACATGCTCAGTGCAGTATAAGCGTGAGTCAGCAAAACCCAAGTTAAGTCTTATTGTTAATTTTCATAATTGCAGTGCCAATCATGTGTCTAAAAGAGAAAAGTGCTTAGCATTTGGTCAGCAACGCTACAAGTGTAAAAAATGGAACCACTTTCAAAAGTTTTGCAAATCAAGCAAGCCTCATTCAGTTATTAAGAAAGGTCACTCAGAAAAGCAAGTTGATCATGTAGAAAGCTGCAATCCTACTTTCTGTGTAGATGGTGTATCAGTGGTCGGTGAAAATATTAATGCAGTAGATTTATTGGCAAAGAATGAAGTATTTTGTACTGTCCTGACCAATGGTAAGCCCATGGAACTCAAAGTAGACATTGGTTCAAAGTGCAATAGGATGTCAGCAGAAACTTTTGCTACAGTGAGACCTGGTGAGTAACATAATTTGGCCAATTGTGTGAAGCATGTTGCTTATGGAGGTGAAGAGATTCAAACCGAAGGCACAGTAGTGCTTTCATGTTATTCAGCTGGGAACAGTTACAGTTTGCAATTTTATGTAGTTCAAAGACCTGTGCTGTCATTATTAGGTCTCAGAGACAGTTTGAGAATGAAATGGATTTCTTTTACCAAAGAAGTACATCATGTAAGCACATGTCCCATTTCCTGATTTACTGCTGCTATTTTCTCAGAGTATGCTGATGTTTTTAACAACAACTTATTCAAACTTTCAGATGTGTACTTCATGAAAGTAGACCCAGAGGTCAGTCCAGTGGTCAGACCAGCAAGTAGTGTTCCAATAGCTATGCAGGTCAAAGTCAAAGTCTAGTTAGATAAAATGGTGCAGCAAAGTGTGATTTGTCCAGTCACAGAACCAAATGAGTGGGTGTCTTCCATGGTAGCTGCTCATAAGAAAGGTTCAGATGAAATCAGAATGCGCATTGACCCAAGAGACTTGAACAAGGCATTAAAGAGACCTTATCATCCTATTGCATACAGTTGAGGAGGTTGCCGCCCTCATGCCAAATGCCACTGTTTTTTCTGTCTTAGATGCAAAGAGTTCATTTTGGCAAGTGATGCTTGATCACAGATCTTCACTACTGACTACATTCAGTACCTCATTTGGTAGATACGGATTGCTCAGAATGCCTTTTGGAATAAATTCTGTCAGTGAAGTCTTTCAGCGTGCAGTGGAGCAAATTTTTGGGGCTATCCATGTGCTATAATAGTTGAAGATTTACTGGTTGGAGGTAATTGTGAAGAAGAGCATGACATAAACCTCAGGAAAGTTCTGGACAGAGCACATGAAGTGAATTTAAAGCTCAGTCCTCTGAAATGTAAATTCAGACCACCAGAAGTTACTTATGCAGATCATTTATTTACCAGTACAGGCTTACAACCAGACACTTCCAAACAAGCAAACATTCTTGAGATGCCAGCCCCAGACAATGTTCAAGCTTTACAGTGTTTTCTTGGTATGGTTAACTATTTGGGCAAATTTATCCCTCACTTTAGTGAGTTACCAGCACCTTTAAGAGAGCTGACATGCAACAATGTTGCCTGGTCATGACTGGAACAACACCAGAGAGCATTTGATAACCTCAAACAGCAAATTGCCAACCTGCCTACATTGAGATTCCATGATGTCCACAAACCAGTAGTTGTTTACTGTGATGCTTCAGAGTTCGGTCTTGGTGCAGTTATTCTACAAGAGGGAAGACCTGTTGCTTATGCATCTAGAACTCTTACCCAAACTGAGATGCAGTATGCTCAAATTGAGAAGGAACTTTAGGCAATTGTGTGCGTATGTTCGATGTTCCATGATTATATCTATGGCCGAGCTATCCAACTAGAAACTGATCATCAAACTCTAGTCACTATTTTAAAGAAGCCTATGCATACTGCTCAAGCAAGACTACAGAGAATCATGCTTAGATTACAAAAGTACAATTTCAAAATGGTCTATACAAAAGGCAAACTTCTTTATCTGGCTGATACCTTATCCAGATCACCCATAAATACCACAGAACAGCTTGATGCAGATAATATTGACTTTGATGTCATAGAAATTTGTAATTTTTCTACCATGAGACTTCATGAGCTAAGAGGTCATACAAAGAGTGATCCCATTTTGCAAAAGCTCAACCACTTCATCAGTGTTGGATGGCCGTCAAAGCAATCCTGTGTACCACCAGAAGTACAACCTCAATTTCCATATAGAGATGAGATGCTGATGGAAGATGGCATCATTTTCAAGGGTCACAAAGTTATTGCCCTTACTTCCTTACGACGTGAATACATCAAGATTTTACATGGTGGCCACCCAGGTTCCGATTCTACAAAAAGAAGAGCAAGAGGACTAGTATTTTGTCCTATTCTATCAAAGGATATTGATAAAGTGCTTTCTTCTTGTTCAGTATGCAACAGTACTAAAAAGTATTTGCAAAAAAAGCCACTTCAGCTAAGCTAGATTCCTAAACTGCCTTGGTTAACAGTAGCCACTAGCATATTTGAGTGGAACAATCAGCATTACTTAGTGATGGTAGAATCTTATTCAAACTGGTTTGAGATCAATTTGCTACCTAACCTAACATCCAGTGCTGTTATTACTAAGATGAAATGTCATTTCTCAGTCCATGGTGGTTATTTTGCATTAGGACACGAATAAATGAGTCTTCATGGGTTCTGCTCAAGCAGCTTTATTTTATACAAACACATCACTGTAGAGGCTTACTGACTATAACTGAGTAACTTATATACAAACTAACAACTGTACAACTGTGATCATGCCTGCTCACTCCCTGGCTGCTTCTACAAAATGGCACTAGGGATTGCATGTGTCTTTAATTTATATGTGAACGCACAGCATTACAAGATTCTTAAAGATATAGCACACATACATTACACTCTAATCTGCATCCTGTCTCTTTGAGAAATAGATCATGCAATTTATCATGAGATTATTTGGCATGCAGAAATCACAGGTAATCTATAGACATGTATTATACAATACTAAGTGTATATACACACACACACACACACACACACACACACACACACACACACACACACACACACACACACACACACACACACATACACATATATATATATATATATATATATATATATATATATATATATATATATACATATATATATATATATATCTAGTTACCTAAGAAAAGGTTGAGCAGCTGAAATATCGAACACCATATGGTTGATATTTCAGATGATCGATCACTTTAAATTATTAAAAAAACAAAAACACGACAAACAAGAAGACGTTACTGCAGGGGGGCTGCACCCCCCTGCACCACCCACATCTCCCACTTAAATATACCAACTCCGAGATCGTGCTACAGCAGGGAATAGGAATACTTCCTGTTCTGCACTGTATTGTCGGTGTAGCTCGATCAAGGAGTTGGCATATTTAAGTATGGGGGTTGTGGAGGACACAGGCCCCCCACATGGGCGGTGCAGGGGGGCTTGCCACCCTGCAGTAATGTCTTCATGTTTGTTGTGTTTTTGTTTTTTTGATAATTTAAAGTGATCGATCATCTGAAATATCGACCATATGGTCTCGACCATCTGGTGTTCGATATTTCAGCTGCTCGATCTTTTCATAGGTAACTATATATATATATATATATATATATATATATATATATATATATATATATGGGATCTGGACACATGCTCGACTAGCATATGTCCAAATCACAAAACATCGAACACACATACACGGAAGTGCTTAACATCGGCAAGCGCTTCCATGTATGTGTGCCTGTTTCGTAAATCAGACTACAGTGCGGGTAAGGGAAAATTCCCTTTTCCCCACTGTAGTGCGATTTCAAAGTGAGAATAATAAAGTAGTGGGGGTGTGGGGGTGCAGGGAGGGCGAAGCTCCCCTGCAGAAACGTAGATTTTTTTTTTTTGAACTACACATACATGGAAGTGCTTTTCGATGTTAAGTGCTTTCGTGTATGTGTGTTCGATGTTTTGTTATTCGGACATATGCTAGTCGAGCATGTGTTCTAGACCTATATATATATATATATATATATATATATATATATATATATATATATGTATATACACATATACAATCAAGTTCACATAACTGCATATTTCACACTAGGCTTAGAAACTCATCCATATCATGTGACATAAAACTGGGAACTAGATTTAGCAACTGGGACAGTTTCTGCAAAATCGTTGACCTGTGGAACGTTCAAATCACTTTCTGGAACAGAATCAGACTTTTGAACACATTCTGGTCTAAAAACAATGTCTGACTCATTCTTTGATTTAAAGTTTGCATCACAGATACAATGTTGTGACTATAATGATGGTGATTCTGGTACAGGAAGAGGATATCTGAGATTCCTCCTATACTCCACACCCTCAAAGTCTACCAGATAGGATCTTGGCTTGGCACAGATGCCTATAATCTGTGCTATTCGCTCAAAAACTTTTGTCATCTTGATTCATACCATCTCTCCTTCCCTCAGTGGACAAAGTAATCTGCTCAATCTGTCATAACTCAATTTCTGGATATTACACTTCTTAAACAACTTAGCCTTGATGACTTTATTGTTCTTAGGTTTAGGCTGCAACAAACTTGATGAAACAGGTAGCATAATTTTAGTTTGTCTGGAAAGCAGTCTTTGAGCAGGTGAGCCAAGAATATCATCACGGGGTATGTTTTTGAGAATAAGCAAATTCAAGAATACATTGATATTGTCACACTTTGACTTTTCAAGTAACTGCTTTACACTGTGCACTGTATGTTCAGCTAGACCATTTGACTGTAGATATTCAGGACTACTAGTGACATGTACAAAGTCCCATTCTTTTGCAAGTTTCTGAAATAACTTGCAGTGAATTGAGTACCATTGTCAGAAAAAAGTTTGTGTGGACCACCATGAACTGAGAAATGACATTTCAACTTAGTAATAACAGCAGTTCAGGTTACGTTTGGTAGCAGATCAATCTAAAACTAATTAGAATAAGGGTCTACCAAAACAAGTAATGTTGATTGTTCCACTCGAAAATATCATTTGCTACTGTAGACCAAGGCAGTTCAGGAATTGGAATTAGCTGGAGTGATTCTCTTAGCAAATGCGGTTTAGTACTATTGCATACTGAACAAGAAGAAAGATGTCTATCAATGTCTCTTGATAATGAAGGCCAAAATAGTAATTCTCTTGCTCTTCTCTTAGTGGATAAGGAACCTGGGTGACCACGATGCAAGATCTGAATATATTCTTGTTGTAAGGAAGCAGGAACAACAATTTTAGGACCTTTGAAAATAATGCCATCTTCCATCAACAATTCATCTCTGTAAGGAAAATACGCTTGCACCTCAGGTGATACACTAAATTGCTTTGATGGCCATCTGACATTAATGTAGTGATTAAGCTTTTGTGAAATTGGATCAGACTTAGTGTGATCTCTAAACTTATCAACTCTAGTGGTGGAAAAATTATGCACTGACATCACATCAAAGTCAAAAATGTCGGCATCAAGCTGTTCGTTGTACTTCTAGGCGATCTAGATAAGGTATTAGCCAGACAGAGCAATTTGCCTTTAGTATAAACCATTTTGAAATTGAGCATCATTCTTTGTAATCCTGCTGGAGCAGAATGCATAGGCATCTTTAGAATAGTAACTAGAGGTTGATGATGAGTTTCAATCTGAATAGCTCAACCATAAATATAATTGCGAAACTTGGAACATGCAAATACTATCGGCAAAAGCTCTTTCTCAATTTGAGCATACTGCATCTCAGTTTGAGTCAGTGTCCTAGATGCAAAGGCTAATGGTCTACCCTCTTGAAGAATAACTACACCAAGACCAAATTTTGAAGCATCACAGGAAAGAACAACTGGTTTATTCACATCATAGTATCTTAATGTAGATGGGGTGGCAATTTTCTGCTTAAGGTCATCAGATGCCTTCCGATGATGTTTCAACTGGGATCATGCAACATTTTTGTGTGTTAGCTCTCTTAAAGGTGCTGTCAACATAGGATCTTAGGTTGGTACTAGGCTATATAAGCCTAGCCATAACAATGAAATCTGGTTTAAAATTTTCTATATAGTTGACTATACCCAGAAAATGCTGTAAACCTTGTACATTGTCTGGTGCTGACATCTCTAGAATAGCTGCTTGCTTGGTCGGGTCAGGTCTCAAGTCTGTACTTGTAAATAAATGCCTCACGTACATAACCTCTGGAAGTCTGAATTTGTACTTCAGAGGATTGAGCTTTAAGTTTACTTCACGTGCTCTGTCTAGAACTTTCTTGAGGTTTCTTTCATGCTCTGCTTCATCATTGCCTTCAACTAACAGATCATCTACTATTATGGCACAAGGATAACGAAAACATTTGTTCCATTGCATGCTGGAAAACTTCACTTGCAGAATTTATTCCAAATGGCATCCTTAAGAATCTGTATTTGCCAAACAGAGTATCAAAAGTAGTTAGAACTGAGGATTTGCGATCAAGCACCACTTGCCAATATTAACTCTTTGCATTCAAAACAGAAAATACAGTGGCATTCAGTATTATAGCTGCAACTGCTTCAACTGTGCGCATTGGATGATACAGTCTCTTTAATTATTTGTCCAAATCTCTTGGATCAATGCATATTCTGATTTTATCTGAGCCTTCTTATGAGCTGCTACCATGGACAACACCCATTCAGTTGGTTCTGTGAAGACAAATCACACCTTACTACATCATTTTATCCAACTGAGCTTTAACTTTATCTTGCATAGCTATAGGAACTCTTCCTGCTGATGTGACTATGACTACTGGAGTAATCTCTGAGACGAACTTCATGGAATACACAACTGGAAGTTTGTCCAATTTGTCATCAAAAACATCAGTATACGCTGAAAAAAATGGCTTCGGAAAAATTGGAACTTGGAACTGCACACAGACATAATGAACTTCTTTAGCCAAAGAAAGCATATTCATTCTTAAACTATCTTTGAGACCCAATAAAGACTGCACTGGTCATCGGACTACATAGAATAACAAGTTGTAACAGTTCTCAGCCAAATAACATGAAAGTATCACTGAACTTTCAGTTTGAATTCCTTCACCTCCATAAGCAACAATTTATTTATTTTTTATTTATTTTGCATTTGTTGACCGGGCTAGTCTAACTGGATATATGTCCATTTTCAGTAGAGGCTCGGGGAGAAAAGCTCCAATGGTTATGATAAGTTTCAACAAAGATAGGCAATACAATACAAACAGGTAGAGAAAGAGGTTGTGATTATACTAAGTACACAAATACAATCAGAGCAAAAATCAAAAATATAAAGAACAAAATATCTTAATTAAGGGTTTTTTTTTTTTTTTGCTATAGTTATACAGTATACCTATATCTATAAAGTTGTTATATCAGGTAGACCTTACAACGGTAAGGGAGCAGAGATAGTAAGAATTAAGGAAGAAGAATAGATTGAGAGGAAGTGGAAGAGTTAAGCTGGGTTGGTGCAGGAGCAAAGCCAGTGTTTGTTGAGATGAATTTTCAACGGTCTTTTAAAAAGTGGGAAAGAGGATAAAGATGTGATATCAGAGGGTAGATTGTTCCACATTTTTCCAACAGAGTTGGAAAAGAGACAGTCACCTGCAGAGTTAGAGGGTTTGGTTATATTAATCAGTTGTTTGTTGGAAGAGCGTAGATGTTTCAGGTTGTTGTATGGTGAAATGAGGTTAGAGAGTATAGGTATTTTAGTTGGATGGTATAAGATCTTGTGAGATATTAAGAACTGTTGCAGAATGAGTTGGTTTGGAAGTTCAAGCCAACCTAGTAGTTTTAAGTTCAGACAATGGTGAGTTCTAAATGGGGATCCAGAAGCAAATCTAGCAATGTTATAGTAAGATGTTGCTAGTTTCTTGAGGTTGTTTTTGGAGAGATTAGTGTAGATGGGGGAAGCATATAGAAGAGTAAAGATAAGGTGAGATCTGGCTAAGGTGGTCCTTGCTTCAGGTGAAAGGAAGGGCTTGATTCTGTAAAAGGATCCGATTTTTTTATTAACTAATTTGATAGTGTTGTTGATGTGGGAGTCAAAGCTGAGATTATTGTCAATATTTATTCCTAACAGTTTAGTAGTTGTGTCTGGAGAAATAAGGGTGTTGTCAGCGGAAGTAAGAGTTAAATTGAGTGTGGCAGTTTTATGGGAAGATGAAAACAATAGCAGTTTGGTTTTCTTGGCGTTAAGGAGTAGGCAATGGTTGCAGAACCATTGTTCAACAGTGGTAAAAGCTTTTTGGGTGAGTGACTGGAGTTCATTAAGTGAATTAGCAGTGCAGATTTTAGTAGAATCGTCTGCATATTGGAAGCAGGTTGAGTTTGGGATAGCTGATTGGAGGTCATTAATAAAGATAGAAAATAGAAGGGGGCCTAAGATAGAGCCTTGAGGTACACCTAAAGAAATAGGAAGGAGATTAGATAGTGCATTTTTCCAGAGAACTGCTTGCTGACGGTTTTCTAGGTAAGATGTAAACCAAGTTAAGGATGGAGAATCAAGTGAGAGAGATTTTAGTATGTGTAGGAGAAGTTTATGGTTAACCATGTCAAATGCTTTAGATAAGTCAATGAAGACTGCTGATGATAGGTAATTATTGTTGCGGTTATAGTTGATCGAGTTGGTAAAGGAGATTAGTGCAGTGGTAGTGCTGTGGGAGGGTCTGAAACCATGCTGACAGTTAGCAAGTAGGTTGTGATGTAGAAGGTGGTTAAGAAGTTGCTTGTGGATCCATTTTTCCATGATTTTAGCTATAGGTGATAGAAGTCCTATGGGACGAAAGTTAGAGAGGTCATTAGACTTACCTCCTTTGTGTAGAGGGATGATGTGAGATATCTTCCAGATAGAGGGGAAAATTCCTTCATTTATGGATCTATTTATCAGTATAGAAATGGGATAGGAAATAGCATTGGCTCCTATTTGTAAGAATTCAGCAGGAAGTTTGTCTGCAGAGGGGGTGGTAGGTCTTAGTTTTTTGAGCAGTGATAAGATGAAGGAGGTTGATACAGGTTGGAAATGAAAGGAAGGAGATGCATTTAAAACAGGTAGGAGTAGCTTAGAGGGGTCAGGAGTTAGGTGACTAGCAAGAGTTTGGATAGTATGAGTGAAGAATGAATTGAAGTCATTGGCTATTTGTGTGGGATTATCTGGGTTAGAATCTTGAGGGTTAGGTGTGATAGACTGGCCTGGGGATAGGAGATTATTAATACTGGCCCAGAACTTTTTTGGTTCCTTTTTGGAGGTTTGCTGTAGTTGAAGGTAGTAGTTCTTTTTGTCTGTCAGGATGGCTTTTTTTGTACTGTTTCTAAGCTCTCTGAAGTTTTGGTGGTCAGTTGGATTCTTAGTGGAACGCCATTTAGCCCAAGATTTGTTTCTTAGATTAATTTTCTGCCTAGTGTTGTTGGTTAGCCAGGGAGCTGGTTTAGCTTTGGTTCTAATAGTTCGACTAGGGGCATGGTGATCCAGGATAGATAATAAAGTGGAATTTAAGTATTCTACTGCTTCATTAAGTGGGAGAAATTTTAGTGGGGACCAATTACATTGTATTAATTCAGCTAGAAAATGTTCAGAGTTAAATTGTTTTTTTGAACGTAGTGTTCTGTATGTGGTAGGTAAGATTAGGCCAGTTTTATGCCTGATTACATAAGTAAGTGAGTGGTCACTTAGGTCTTCTGGGAGGATACCTGCTTCGTAGGTTAGTTGAGGAGTATTAGTAAGAATCCAGTCTAAGGTGGTTTCTTTATTGTTGGTTTATTGGTTCTGGTAGGACTATTAATGAGTTGGGTAAAGCCATGTAGGTTTATATGGGAGGTGGGGTTTATACTATTACATGAATTCCAATAAATGTTGAAATTGCCTAGGACTAGTGTTTCTTGAGGGAGATGGGTAGAGAGTGAACCGAGGATGCATTCGAGTGAGTTGATATTATTTCCTGGGGGAAGATAAACACATATGATATTTATGGTTTTACTGCTGTTGACTTGAAGTTTGGAGCAGATCACCTCTGCCTGTTTATCAAGGCAAAGAGTCTGATCTATAATACTAATTTGGAATTGTGCCTTATAGAGAATTGCTACCCCTCCTCCCTTTTTTGCAGTGCGATCAAGTCTAAAGATGTTATACCCTTACTTAATGTTAAATCACTATTAGGAAGCAAAATCTTTCACAAGTCCCACACTGCTGGTTACATTGAGTTGTTCGTTAGTTCTCACTCTTACAAAGGTGTCTGCTGATATAACATTGCACTTTGACCCAGTGTCCACTTTGAGCTCTGTGGATTTTCCATTAATCCAGATTGTACAAGACACTTCACTCCTTAATAATAAGTTTACTGCATCAACTCTTTCTCCAAGCACTGATACACCATCTACATAGAAAGCTGACTGTTTTGGCTCTACTTGATCAACTTGTTTTTTTGTGTGATTTTTCTTTACAACTATGTGAGGCTGACTTGATTTGCAAAACTTGTGGAAATGGTTCAATTTTTTTACACTTGTGATATTGCTGATCAAATGCTAAACACTTCTCTCTTTTAGACTCAAGATTTGCACCACAGTTGTGACAGTTAACAATAAAGCTAGATTTGGGTTTTACTGACTTATGTTTATGTTGCACTGAGGTGCCGGTGGAGCTTGCATTTTTTTCTGGAACTTGCTAGAAAACCTTGTGGCTTCTTTGGAAACCCTGTAGCTGCCACATGCTTAGGCCTCTTCTTGTTTATCACGTGTTGCATACTGTCTACATTTGCTCTGGAACTCACTGAAACCATGCCTTTGTCACTTACAAGCATACCTGTATGCCTTTCTCTTACCTCATGGATCTGACAAATCTCTGTTGCCTTACTTAATGTTAAATCACTATTAGGAAGCAAAATCTTTCTCACAGCAACACTATTAATACCACATACAAGTCTGTCCTTTATCAGCTCATCTTTTAAATCAGCAAACCGACACGATTTAGCTCTTTTTCCTCAAGTCAGTTATATAAGCTGCAAAAGTTTCCCCTGGTTTCTGATCTCTTGTGTAGAAGAAATGCCTCTCTAATGCAATATTCATCTGAGAGTTGCACATTTCTCTAAACTTGTGCTTCAAACACTCGGGTCTTCCCTTGATTCAGCTTGCACAACAATATTGTGATCTGCACCTTCTCCTTCATACACTGCTGGTGCATATGCAAATGAACCCTCTCTTTCTATAGCTTCAGACCCTACTAGATTTAGCAAAATGAATGCCCTGGTACTTGCATCTCTATCTGCATAAGCTGTTTGCATGAAAATATCATACTCTTGCTCAAATATTCTCCACTGTTTTGTAATATTCTGATCAAACACAAGTGGTTGGGGTTTTTGAGCTCCAGCTGCCATATTAACACATACCAGCAAAGGATCTTGCAACTATACACAAATACCCACACATACACATGTGCATAGGTAACTGGGATGAACAGTACTTGTTCATTGCCATTGTGCTCTGAACTTTTACTTTCCTTTGTTAAGCTTACCTGAATTATGCAAACAAATGAACTTGTAGTACTTTTGAATAACTGGACTTTGCAAAATAAAATTCCCGGGCTTTTCGATGCTTTGCTGAACTTTGCAAAATAATTTCTTGGAGTTCTCGATGCTTTACTGTATTTTGCGAAATAACTTTCTTGGACTTTTGATACTTTACTGTATTTTGTGAAATAACTTTTTGGACTGTTGATGCTTTACGGAGCTTTGCAAGATAATAGGGTTCCGATATTTTATGGAATCTTTGATTGGTAAAGGCAGAAATGCTAAAGTCATTTATCATCACTCGCTACACTCTCGTAATTTGTAAAGGCAGAAATGCCAAAGTAATCACTTGGAATTTTATTGATAAAGGCAGGAATACTACAGTCATGCGCCATTGCTTGTTAAAGTGATCACATTAAGAAACATTTGAGAACTTTATGATGCAACTGAGTAATTCATAAGCACTGTAATACTCTTGTAGTCTTTTGTAAAAAACACCTCTTATCAATGCAAGAAGCATATCAAGCAATTGTACAATGCGAATAAATCGAACATCTGTTGCCCAAAACTCAATAGCTTTCGAAGTAATTGTACTTTGTGAATAACTGCATACAGCACACTGAAATGTCCCCAAAATGGTGGCACCTTATCAGGAAACTCTTTGCAGTACAAGAAGCACTCTGTAATGGTGGCACTTTGTGAATAGACACACCCAGCAAAAGAACTTTTCTTTGAAATAACTGCTTTGACTGAACTGCATGAACTAGTTGCACTTTGCATACAATGAACTCTTTGAAATACTATACACAGTATTAAGCACACACTGTAAGCACTTTTACACAGTCTGACATACTTCAAATAATTTTAATTATACCTTTGATGCAATATGAAGTCATTGTTATGCACAAAAACAGCACTTTACCCAAACACATACAGTCACCTTGCTTTATTTTTGCTTAACATGCCCTTTGCTTTTCATATTATATTTGTTTTTCCTCGTTTAAGCCCTTTTTATGCTCAATGTACTTTTCTTGTGCTCGTTTTACTCTAAACAGGCCCAATTCTGCTTTAAACACACTTGTTTTGCTTTAAACATTCTTGCTTTTTGCTTTACAGTTAGTCATTTCATCAAATACCTTTATCTTAAACATTTTCTTTAGTTAACAAAATTTTTCATACTTTCCGTTTGCCTGATAATGTGGTCTAAGCCCTTGTAATGCCCCTGTTTGCCTTCTTTTGCATCAAGTAAACATTTTGTACTATTTTTCACTACCTTGGATTCTTTCTGGTTATGTCTGTACTCTTTTTTTCTCGGTTTAACTTCGCTGTCATGTTAACATTTCTCCATCCCACCTCTGACACCATGTAACTTTAATGTTAGGATAAGTATAAACAAGTCTTCATGGGTTCTGTTCAAGCAACTTTATTTTATACAAACACATCACTATAGAGGCTTATTGACTATAACTTGAGTAACTGATATACAAACTAACAACTGCAATCATGTACCCTAACTCTCTGGCTTCTTCTAGAAATATGGCACTAAGGATTGCACTTGTCTGTAATTTATATGTGCACAGACAGTTTTGCTTGCTTCTTAAAGATATAGCACACACATGTTGCACTCTGATCTACAATGGTAGTCCACAGAAAATTATTTCTGACAATGGTAACCAATATACCAGTCAATTGTTTCAGAGATTTACAAAAGAGTGAGACTTTATCCATGTTACTAGTAGTTCAGAATACCCACAAACAGCCTTGCTGAATGTGCAGTACAGAGAGCAAAGCAATTACTAGAGAGTTCAAAGTGTGACAATACCAATATCATCTTGAATTTGCATAATCTCAGAAATATACCCCATGACAACCTACTTAGCTCACCTGCTGAGAGACTTCTACCTAGGCAAACCAGAACAACCTTGCCTATCTGTTCTAGTCTGTTGATGCCTAATGCTAGAAACAACAAAGCAATCAAAGCCCAACTTTTTAAGAAGAATTCCTTTCAGAAGTCCAGTTATGATAAAATGAGCAGATTTCTTTGTCTATTGAAAGAAGGAGAGGCAGTGAGGAGGATGCAAATGGCAAAAGGCTTTGATCATATTGATCAAGTGAGAGGTATATATGCTGAGCCAAGATCCTACTTAGTGGAATGCAAGGGTATAGAATACAGGACAAACCACAGGCATCTTCTTCCTGTGTCAGAAATGATATCACAGAGTCGTATCTGTGATACAGACTCTAGATCTCAGTCCAACCCTGACAAGAAGAACATGTCTCAGTATCCATTCCCATTCCTGATGATGTCCCAGATGTCCCCAAAGTTGAACCTTCCTTGAAGACATTCCCCATTGCTAGATACAATTCTGACTTTTATGTTACATGATCAGGTTGTATTTCTAGACCTAGTGTAAAATACACAGCAACCTAGACATGATTGCTTTATATGTGTCTAATTTAGTATGATTCCATGAACTGAATCCACAACTGCTTGTCTGTTTTACCCTGATCAGACAAGTGACACCTACCAACCCTCCTGGACAAATAGATGGGAAATTGCAAACTCACCCCTGGTTTGTCACCTGTGAACCTTATGCACAGGTGCAGTTTGTAGATGCCCTAAGGCACAGGCATATACCAAAGCCATTTTAGCCTATGGGAATTAATAATTGGGAAAATGGGGCATGGATGGCTAGACTTACAAAGGCTGTAGGCCCATTAGCCTAGTAATCTCCTCTGATCTTATGATTTTATAAAGGGTTACCCAACTGCCACACTCTGGAGGCAGCCGGGGGGACTTATCTTTATACCCACAAGACTGGCAATTCATTATGTCAGATTTCTGGGTGTTAAGGATAATCACCAGACACTATACCATTCCCTTTTCTTACCTTCAAAAGAGGAAACTAAAGGTTTCCAATGTTTCACCCAGTTAATTGGACTCTGCAGCAATGGAAGTTTCAAAGTTGGTCGAAGAAAGAGTCATCCAACAGGTCTCCAGATAACAGTTAGGATTCCGAGTCTATTCAAGGTTCATTTTAGTTCCAAAGAAGACAGGGGACCTCAGGCCAATTTTGGACTTCAATCATTTCAATCAGTTAGTAAAACAGACAAAGTTATGGATGGTCACAGTATATTACATATTGTCTCTATCGAGGAAGGATTATTGGATGTCCTGTATAGATCTCCAGGACGCCTACTATCACATAAAGACAAAGAAGTTATCCAAGAGAGTTCAACATTTCTGAGCTGAGATCCAATCATTTTCATTACAGAGCACTGCCCTTCAGTCTCACCACAGTACCTTGGGTGTTTACAAAATTTAAGTCAGTGGCAACAGTGATAACTGCAGTGCATCTCAGGCTGCAAAGGATAGAAGTGTTACTGTACCTAGATGACTGGCTCCCTACTGCTACTTACAGGGGTCTACTGGTAAAGCACCAGTCCCTATTAGTCCACCTTGTACAGCTATTGGAAATCATGATCACTCAATGGAAAAGCATGGTATATCATACTGAACAAATACAGTTTATAGAATGTCCCATAAACATGGTTCGCCTAATTGCCAAACTTCCAGACACCAGATTACAAGTCCTATGCTTAGTGGCCTCACAGGTTATCCAGCAGTCTCTTCTTTAAGCAAGGCTGATTCTTCATCTGGTAGGTTTGATGGCATCTACCATTACTCTAATTCTCCTTTGAGAGATACCGCATGACAGTGTTGCAGTGGACTCATTCAGTTCAATGGTCACAAAGTCTATACCTACTCCAAACCAAGACTCACATCATGCAAGTTTGCAGACATCATATCAAGTGATGGATAACACCTTGTCCTTAGTAACGGAGGGAAGAACTTTTTGGTCACAAAACCTCTGAACCACAATAACCACAAACACTTCCCTTCTTGTGTGTGTGGGGGGTGCATTTTGAGGGTAAATGGTTCAAGGTGCTTGGTCATCCTTAGAGGCCAACATTCATATCAATATCTTGCAGATGAACATGGTCCTCTTGACATTGCAGGTTTTCCAGGACCTTCTCCTAAAAGGTATGACAATCATCCAGATGGACAATATTTCAGTGGTCTGCTACATCAACAAACGAGGAGGAATGTGAAAATACCCACTTTGCTGAGAGGCCATGAGAGTGTGGCAATGGATGATATCTTCCCTTCATTTTCTGATAGCAAAACACATCCTGCATATCTCAAATGTGCTAGCAGAAAAGCTGAGCAGGTTGATTCCACTGCCTCACAAGTGATCCCTCAATCAGGCAGCAGCAACATCAATTTTAATCCACTAGGGCAAACCTTGCTGCGACTTCTTTGCCTCTTACCTGAACAGCAAGTGCAACAGTTACTTTACTTTATGAATGTTGACAGTTATTTTGTTAAAAGCAGAAAATACAAAATTAAATCTGAAGCATACTACAACTGTGCATCTAAAGGGGTAATATATTTAGGGGGTCTGTGAGACATGTGAATGTTTCTACGTAGGCAAAACTGAAAGAACACTGCGTAGAAGAATATATGAGCATTGCTACGACATACAAAGAAAGAAAGAAAACAATGCTTTCTATAAACATTCTATAAGGTGTCCAATGATGTCCTTAAAATTTTTTATTTTAGAACAAGTACCTTTAAATCTGAGAGGGGGTGATTGGGAATCCCTACTTGAGCAGAGAGAACTAATGAAGCAACTGAGATTGAATGTAACAAAACCACCAGGACTGAATGAAGCTATTAGTATTAGTAGCACTTTAAAATTAAGACGAGCAAAATTATGATTTGCTTGTACTGTTTATTTTGAAATCAAAAAAATATCGTATATATGTATTGCAACAAACAAAACAAACTTACACAAGCTTGGATAGTTTTTACCTATGATTATATTTTATACTTTTAGAATATTTACTGTCTTGTTCCTAAACACATAATTTAATGTAAATCAAATGCATGAGATTAGATGGGTTATTCTGTTTTTAGTGTAGAAGATATTTTATGTTTACAAAATTTTACTATTTATAACAATTTTAGTATTCACAATAATGTATTAAGTCTTTTTCAAGGATTTTAAGAATTTTTGTTTAAATTGTACATAATTGATTATTTTTTTTTGTATTAACTGACTTTTTTAATATTTATATAGTTTTATTTATTGGATTACAAGAAGTAAAATTTTAAGTCGTGGTATTGCTAAACACCTAGAAAGCAAATGTAATTTACTAACTAAGAATGACTAAACTCAATTACTGTTCAATTAGAAATAATTAGAATTAATTTGCGGATGTGACGACCTAGCTATATAAGTACTGTAAAAGGAACTAGTGATTATCTTGAAAAAGCCTGACATAGACTCAGGCGAAAGCGCTTGTGTGGATATCACTTTTTACTGTTTGCTTGCATACTGTGTGTTTTTTCGTGAATAAAAGAATTTATTCATTTCATCCAGGAAGAGTTTATTGGATTCCCTTCTTCTCCTGCCTGTGTTTTACAAGTTTTTTGTTGGGACTGAGTTTGTGTTGGATTTCTTTGAATGTGTTTGTGATACTGTGGATCCTGGCTCCAGAGAGGCAACTAACAATTATCTTCTCCTTGTCTATCCTGGTGAGTGGGGCATTGTGTGTCACACAATGGAGTCCTGAACAATAAGAATATAAGGTAAAGTATCTGCTGCCTTGTGGGCTTTGCACTTGGGGAACCATTGGCTGCAGGCTTATGTGAGATGTTTGGTGCTGCTTTTGGTGTTCTTTAGTGATTACAGAGGAGCAGTGCTGCTATTAGATGGACTTAGAGATTTTTGAGATTTGGGAAGTTTTTCTTTTAAGTATCTCAGCATAAGACAATCTCTGTGTGTGGTGAACAGTGTGTGTGTGTGTGTGTGTGTGTGTGTGTGTGTGTGTGTGTGCGAGGGATGTAATGTGGGTATTCTTTATAACCTTGCTTCTATGCATGATTTTTGCCTACAAGAAAGTTGTGTATTTGCATCTCTTGCATACCGCATTATTTTCTTCAATGATTAACTGGCTATCTGGGAACATGAGACAATTTCTACATTACCATAGGATGCCCAAATCAACAAAGCTAGCCACAGAGAGATTCAAAAATTGCATATCCATGTTGTCTGGTCCTTTAATAGGGTGGGTCATTTAGGATTAAGGAGTGAGTTTTAACAGGGGTCTCCTTGGGTAGTTTCTGGGGTTAAGGGCAAGATGGTGTATAGTACTAGGATATGGTAGTGCTGTTCGATAAACAAACTAGTTGCTGGGGTTAAAGGCAAGATGTTATATACTGCTAGGATATGGTAGTGCTATTCAATGTGCAAGCTAGCTGCTCTAAGCTTATTTCCACACAATGCTACTCTGTTTAACAGGTTGTGGATCTAATTCTAACATTACAGGTATATTTTACTGTCTAGGCATTTTCTGCTATACAGGGCACTAATCACAACTGCCTGCTGGGCAGGTCTGTGCAAAACTGGCCAATTTGTAGCATAGAAAAAAGCATATAAACTGACTCCTTTGCCCTCTTGCCAACAAACAGCTACTCTTTTAAATTCATGCGGTGCTTCCCAACTGAGAAAGACCAGGTAAACACCCTCTGCCACAAGATGAATGATCCTGGAATTTCTTAATGTAAAAGCACAAGAAAAGCAGCTCTCAACTGCAGATTCAATAACAAACAACTACTGAACAAATAAGTCCCTGGCTAATTCACCCTTCTGCAAGGAGATTTGGAAATAAACAGAACCAGAAAAGCCAGCAAACAGAGGAATGACTGTTTTTGACACGTAAATAAATGCTTTAAAAATGCTCAGAACAGTAGTGATAACTGTATAAAGCAAGTACAAGTGTAGTAAGTCAAGAAAATATTTTTATTTTAGCTTGGATGACTCTAGATGCAGTTGAAACATTGGAGTAGCATTCTGGAGTTCTCTGAATGTGAACAAAGAGCCTTACAAACTTTCCTGGTTTATAGCAGATAAAAAAGCTTGTAAACTGAGTCCTTTGCTCTCTAGTCAATAAGCAATCACTCTTTGAGATTTCTGCATTGCTTCCCAACTCACAGAGACCAGGTAAATGCCTTTTGCCCCAAGATGAATGATCCTGGAATCTTTTAATGTAAAAGCACATCAAAAGCAACTGTCAAGTGCAAATTAAACAACAAACAACTACCAAACAACTAAACAAGTAAGTCCCTAGCTACTTCATTCATTTGCAAGGAGATTTGGTCGCACACAGAACTAGAAAAGCCAACAAACAGAGAAATTACTATTCATGCCACAGTGATGTGGTACATAAACAAGCAAGGGGAACCAGATCTTACCCCCTATACAAACGAGCCATGTTAGCATGGGATATAGCTCGACAGCACAGGCTCACTCTACACAGATCTTACATTCTGTCTTAGCAAAACTGTGTGGCAGACAAGCTTCACAGGACAAAGGCAGAACCTCATAAGTGGAAACTAGATCACTGGGTCTTCCAAGATTTGATCCATCTGTGGGGAACTCTATCAGCACACTCCTTGCCTCCTCGCTAAACAGTCAACTGACAAAATTCTGTTCCAGGACTGCATGCAAGAAGGACTGGAAAACATATGTCCTTTCTTTTCTTTTCCTTGGACAAGAATGCTCCTGTATGCATTTCCACCCTTTCCTCTAATATCCATGGTACATCTGAAGATTCAGAAGGAATCCCAAAGATCATTGCTGTGACTCCTTTCTGGCCCAGGCGACAGTGGTTCTCCCTTCATTTTGGAAATGGCCAGGTAAAATTGCTACAAGCTTCCTCACAGACTGGATTTACTCACACAAGAACAGGACTGTTTGTTCCATCCCACCCCCAAACAACTGATTGCCTGGATGATAGTGCCTTAATACCTTTTAGGAGCCTGTTTTCTGAGGATATGCAGCAGGTACTAATGGAGGCAAAAAATCCTGCTACTAGAAAAAAAAGAAAATGGACAAAGTTTTCTAGTTGATGCCAACAAAACAACCAGTACCCATTCAGGGCTAGTGTTTCTCCGGTTTTACAATATTTGTGTGAGTCAATATCTTATGGCTTGTCTTACTCCTCTGTCAATGTTCATTTGTTGGCCATTTCAGCTTTCATTCTGGATCCCCTCTTTCAATGCATTCTCATATAGAAATGTTTTGATCAGGTGTTAGATTGGAAGCCTCCAAATAAACTGGTGGCTTCTCCTTGGGATTTCAATTTTAAGTTTGACAACCTAACACTTCGTACATTTGAACAAGCTCATTTGGTTGACCTGCGGTTCAAGTTTTACTGATTGGTCTGACATCTGCATCAAAATCTGAGTTGCATACTCTTATGGTGAATCAGTCCTAACTTATTTTCCATAGAGACAGGTTTTCTTTGAGAACTAATACTTTTTTCCGACTAAAGTAATATCCAAGTTTACTTTAAGGCAAACTATTCATCTCTCTGTTTTCTTTCCTGAACCCAAGATGGAAGGAGAAAGGATACTCCATTCCTTGGCTGTCCACAGACACCTCTGGGACTGTCTTGACACAGCAAAATCTTTCAGAACTTCTAATCAGTTGTTCATTTCTTGTGAAAGCAACAAGAAGAAACAATGTGTGTCAAAGAAAACTGTTTGAAAATGGTTCCCTAACACTATCACCCTTTGTTATTCCCACAGGAATAAAACTATATCAGACAGGATCAAGGCACACTCTACCAGAGCCTTGGCTTCATCAGGGGCTTCTTGGAAAGAGTTGGACAGACATATTCCAGGACCAGCAATGTGGTCATCCATGCAAAGTTTTACAAAGCACTATAATCTGGATTCCTTTTCCATGTCTAGGACAGACTTTGCTAGGTCCATTTTGCAGGGACTCCTGGACTTCCCCCCTTCCATCTCCAGCTGCTCTAAACTATGGTAATCTACTGATATAGCTTAGGCCACTGCAGCACTGATCAATATGAAGAATATAATACAGTCTTGTAAGTAAACTTACCCTAACAGTATATGTTCAACTGATCCCTGCTGCAGGAGCCACTATCTCTCTTCATCTCACCTTTTTAACACCAGGGTGTGGATGTGTGTTTTTGGTTTTGTTTTTACTAGCATTGTCCTCTCAGGGCTTAGTTTCACCTTGTCACCTGGTGTGAAAACTTTGAAGAGCTTGTCACCTAAACAATTTATTCTTGGCACCCAAACAATTTTTTTTCTTTTTTTTTCTTTTAGTCAGCTCAACTCGAGCTGACTAATGGTTTGGGCACATGGAAGGTGCCCTGAAGCTTTAGAAGCTGGCCAGTAGTTATATTCTGTGCCAGATATAACCTATATCACTTAGACTGCTGCAGCAGTGATAATTTGAATATCTACTGTTATGGTGAGTTACTTACACAAATGTACTTTCTTTATGAAGAAGCCTTCTATAAAAGTTTGCAGACCTTTTGGAGTCCATCCCAGAGGAAAGATGTAGGTGAACCTTTTGTTATGAATGTTTCTCTTGAATGAAAAAGACATACTGAATATCTCATAACTCTCCTTATTTTGAGTTAAACAATGTCATGTTAAGCAGACCATATTCTGTTTCATCATGGGGTGAATATGAATGGCTCCACGGACTGAAGTGAAATGCATGCGTCACATATATGTCCAACTTTAAAATCTGAGATTCTTTCTTGGGAACTAAAATAAAGTGCAGGTATTAAAATTATGCCGTAATGTACTCAGAGGGAATAGAATGGAAAGGGGAACTTATTGGCAGTATAAATTAGATAAATAAAAGGCAGAAGGAGGGGGGCAAACTGGAAAAGAAAACAGTGAGATTAGAAGTATGTCTTGGCAAGATGTTGTAGAAAAGAGGTTGAAGGACAGTTTGTGTTATTCAAAAGATGCAGCAACAAAAGATGAAGTCAGACTAATAGGATCAGATGATGGGCCAGAAAATGAACATTGATAATACTACTACTACTACTACTAATACTACTACTATTACTACTACTACTACTACTAATAATAATAATAATAATAATAACACTAATAATACTACTACTACTACTAATACTACTACCACTACTAATAATAATAATAATGATAATAACACTAATAATACTACTACTGCTAATACTACTACTACTACTACTAATAATAATAATAATAACACTAATACTACTACTACTACTAATAATAATAATACTACTACTACTAATAATAATAATAATAACACTAATAATACTACTACTACTAATAATAATACTACTACTAATAATAATAATAATAATAACACTAATAATACTACTACTACTAATACTACTACTACTACTATTACTACTACTACTACTAATAATAATAATTGATGCAAACATTTTTCAGTCAGTCAGAGTATCCCTGCATCCTCTTTCAGGAAACAATATTTGTTGCAAGAGGCACTTTTGAGGGCAGTGTTCAACAAAGAGGGAACACACAAAAAGGGAGCAAATTATGGAAAGGTGGAAGTGAAAAAAGTGCTAACAATCAGCTGCTACATATCAATGTGGATTAAGATACAAGCAAGCAAGAAAGAAATATGGTCTGTGATGTAGGCTTGAGACTATAAAGGTGTGGTCGGCTTCAGCAAGCTGGATTATTAGTTGAATGTGGCCTAGACTATGGAATGAACATTCCCATTATATTAGGCCTGCTTTGCATCTTATTACATTCATTATGTTTCTAAAATGTCATTACTTTATTTACATTTTATATTTTATTTTGCAGGTTGGTGAGCTAGAAAATATTACCTGTTTTCTGCCATCACCTAGTTAAAGTATGAAAAAATGATGAAATAATGTAGTAAAGAGAAGACAAAAGCAATCTTTAACACAAGTACATGACGAATGGCAAGTAACATAAAAATATTTACCTGTATACAAGGAAACTTACTTACATTCAACAGTTTGCAAGAGCATAAAGCATAAATTAGTTTCTTTGCTATGCCTGATTGTCCAAAATAGTATGCAGTTATACTATTTTTTTTCCCACAGCTTTCTTCTTCAAGTGAGAAAACTATCAGTTTGCCTTTGAATTATTTAAATATGAACAACTCCTTATAGCTACAGGCCCTAAGTTTTAATTTAATAGGGCAAGCATAATCAATGTTTTGATGTTTACAGTAAAAGGAGAGGTGTGTCAAGTGTAAAATGTGAATTGTTTGAAGTGCTGTGAGTTCTAACATTGCTCTCAAAGCTAAGCTCCTTGGCAAGATACAATAGCCTAAAGGTCAATATAATTTGCTTAAGACAACTGGTATCTGATTTTTTTTCTGCTGAGATTAAAAAAAGTGAATGGTACCTTCTAATCAGGAAATATGATATAAATCTGCAGATTCTGTTTTACTCATTTTTACAGAAGCCTATTGTGAGTTGAGGGGATCTTTTTTTTTTTGTCTCCTTCCCATCTCCACCAGCTGACCTCAGCTGCTCCAGGTCTGCTATCATTGCTCCTTTTTACCATAGTGACCTCAGTCCTCAGGGGAAGTGGTTTGAGTGCAGCTGACAGTATTACATATGCTGTTTGTATGACTTAACTTGGTGGAGGTATGACATCCCATGCATCACTGCACATAGGAACAGTTAGTTGCAGCTCCTTATTCTATGCCTAATTTATGATAGCCATTTGCCATATTTGTGATTATGGTACTGCCCCTCTCCCTGAGGATGTGTCAGATCACATGCAGAAATCCCAACCTCCCTCATGGAGTGGGTGAGCCATCATAAAGTTGCTCCTTGCCACTCCCCTACCCAGCTCCTCCAGTGTCCAAGCTGCTAATCAAACTCAGGTCATGTAGGTCACAGTCAAGGCTCCATCTTCCTATATCAGAAAGCCAGGGGAAGCTGTAGGGGATCCTTCAATCACTGGGAGAGCATATTCAATAGTGGGAAGCAGAATTCCCTTCCCATGTTCAATCCCAGCTTCACTAAGAGTACCATCTTTAGCAACATCAACAAGAATCCTGATTTTTTTCTGATCACCTTCTTTATTTACACCTCAAAAAAGGTACTTCTAGGTCAAGCAATTTGTACTGGTGCTTCATTTATCAACCTATCAAAGTTATGCCATCACTGCAATTGCAATGATTAATTTTGAGGGAAACTCAATCAGACCATGGCTAAGTCCCAGATAACTTGACCTCAAGTTTTGTTGCAGTTAACACTAATTCCATCAGAGATAAACCACTGTTCTGTATTTAATATATTATATACTTCAGATGTATTCACTACAGAAGGAGACCTGTTGGTGTTACATGTACAGAGAAGCATGTCAAGATGAGACAAAAATGGTGTTAATAAACATGGCAACCAGTAAAGGTTCTAGGTTTGTCAGTCTCTGATTTTAACTTGACAAGACTGTATCAATATAATCTATCTGAATTATGAATCTTCTAACTTAAAGGCTATACTGTGCACCTCCAAGACATTGCACAGACCATGTCAAGCTAGCTGCAGAAGGCGACCTGAATGTGACACTGTGCTGAAAGCCTTAGGGAGGCTGACAAATATGAACCCTTGTGAGCTGAACCATGACCTTATAAATATGATTAGTAAGAGGCAACTATGAGGTAGTTGTATTGTGTCCCTTGGGGAAGCCATAATGTTATTGAAGATGCAGCATTGCAAATATACCTTTACTTGAATTCCACTTGCTTGATCAAAACTTTTGAATAAATGCAAGACAAGTAGAATGAGGAAGTAAGACTCAACCTTGACATTCAGGTCAGTGTTTAGTAGTCAGATCATTGCAGAGTGGCCAGATGTAAAATAAATGTTTATGTTATGTACTTAAGACATACCGGTAAAAGCAGTGCATGTTGTTAGAAACGTAGGGACAGACATCATCAACAATGTAAATATAGCAGGGAATTGTATTAAACATTGCTTTACCTTTTTGGCAGAAGCTAAATTTGGGTGATGATTAAGATTGAGCACTATAAATAAAGTGTGACTACTGAGGACACCAGTATTGTTTTCTGAAGTACTGGGGAAATAATGCAGCTGACTGTGGAAGAAAGCAGCAAACAATTTTACAATCAGGCCTGGGTTAGCCTAATATCATACCCCAGTATCTTATTTATTTATTTATTTATCTTACATCTGTTAACCGGGATAGTCCATCCAGGTGTAAGCCCATTTTCAGCAGAGGCCTGGCGAGAAAAATCTTAAACAAAAATGTTAGCCAGCCTTAAATGAATACCATAGCAAAACAGGCTAATGTACTGTGAAACAAACTGGTGAAAAAGTTAGTCCCAACAAAAACTTCTAACATACAACTATAAATCTTTAAATATTTCTCTAGTTTGTTTCACAGTGCATCAGTCTGCTTTTACTGGTCTTTGGTGATTTATACACAGACTGTAAGGAAGCTTGTTTTCTAGTATTTTTTTTCTTTTTTGACTTCCACAACTGACCATCAGCTGCTGTCAAGGCCTGTCCTCATCCACCAGGTCTGTTGGACTTTTCTTCCTTCTATGGACTACCTGCAAGACATGCTAACAGTTAGTGAGGAGTTTGAGGCATCTGTGAATAACAACCTAGAAAGGATGTACAGAGCATCTGTGAATGAGACCAAGACTGATGCAATAGTAAAAGGATTACACTTTTTCAATGGAGGTGAAAAGAAGGGTGTACTGAGACCTCATGGAACTGGCAAAGCATCTAGGTGTTACTTTTACAGCAAAGTGAAGGAAGTAGGCAGTAGTGAAGACCAGTAAAATGAAGGGCTGCACAGTTGAAGGGTGGACAAATGCATGAGATATTCTTCACTAGTATAAGACACTGGTGAAACCATACCCTGTATCAGATGCAGTTTTGGAGACCATATGGGGAACATGATATAGGGTTGGCAGAAAGGGTTCAGAGAGAAAACATAGCAACAATAAGTTAAATATAAAGCTTAGGCTTTGGGGAAAGTCTAAGGAAGCTCAGAAAATTCATGCTGGAGAAAGCAAGAATATAAGATGTGGTCTGGGAATAGAGGGTAGTGCCAGATCAGGGATAAGACTTGAATGTCAGTGAAAAGGGTAGAATGCATTACAGTTTGCAAGAATAAGTTGTGAAAGTTCTGGACAGGTGGAAAGAAGTATTACTTCACAGAAGGCATAAGTCAGTGAGATAATCTGTAAAAAGGCATCACAGAACTTGGAATAACAGAGCTATAAAGGCATGGGATATATGTCTTTATTAGCAAAGCTCTATAAACTTCTAAACAGCTGCATAAATGCATCTGTGTCCTTAAGAAATAAATATAATGCCAAAGTCAAAAATAAACTCCTGCAGTGTAACCTTACAATTAACAGGCTCTACAATAAACTAAAACTTATTGTATGCACAAATAGACTCAATACACCAGGTGCCAAAAGTGACATGGCAAAAAAAAAAATAAAAAATAAAGAACTCTGTACCCAGATCAGATCAACCAATGCCACATGAGGTAAAATAGCCACCTAGGCAAAGTATAACTACAAACTGTGTTAGAAATCTCAGACACACTGCCCAGCACTGTTCAGAACTAATAGTACATGATGCCAGTTACTCAGTCCGAGATGATTGTGTCTTTATGGACTTAGAGAAAGCATATGACAAAGTGCCTAGAGAGTAGTTGTGATATTGTATGGGGAAGTCAGAAGTGGCAGAGAAATATGTAAAAGTGGTACAGGATATGTGCAAGGGCATTGTCACAGTGGTGAGGTCTACGGTAGGAGTGACAGATGAGTTTAAGGTGAAGGTGGGATTACATCAAGGATCAGCTCTGAGCCCTTTCTTATTTGTAATGGTGATGGACAGGTTGACAGATGAGATCAGACAGGAATCCCTGTTGACTATGTTGTTTGCGGATGACATTGAGATTTGTAGTGAGAGTAGGGAACAGGTAGAAGAGACCCTGGAGAGGTGGAGTTATGCTCTTGAGAGGAGAGGAATGAAGGTCAGCAAGACTAAGACAGAATATATGTGTGTGAATGACAGGGAGGACAGAGGAATGATGAGGATGCAGGGAGTAGAGCTTGTGAAGGTGGATGAGTTTAAATACTTGGGATCAGCAGTTCAAAGTAATGGTGAGTGTGGAAGAGAGGTGAAGAAGAGAGTGTAGACAGGGTGGAGTGGGTGGAAAAGAGTGTCATGAGTAATTTGTGACAGACAGGTACCAGTAAGATTGAAAAGGAAATTCTACAAGCTGATAGTAAGACCAGCTATGTTACATGGGTTGGAGATGGTGATACTGATGAAAAGACTGGAGTTAGAGCTGGAGGTGGCAGAGTTAAAGATGTTAAGATTTGCATTGGGTGTGACAAGGATGGACAGGATTAGAAATTAGTATATTAGATGGTCAACTCAGGTTGGACAGTTTGGAGACAAAGTCAGAGAGGCATGATTTCATTGGTTTGGATGTGTGCTGAGGAGGGATGCTGGGTATATTGGGAGAAGGATTCTAAGGATGGAGCTGCCAGGTAAGAGGAAAAGAAGAAGGCCTATCATAAGGTTTATTGATGTGGTGAGATAGGATATGCAGGTGGTTGATGTAACAGAGCAACATCCAGAGGACAGGAATAAATGGAAGCAGATGATCCACTGTGGTGACCCATAATGGGAGCAACACAAAGAAAAGAAGAAGTCTCAGTCCCAAATGATATAGCAAATCTTATATCTGATAAATTTAGCACAAACTTCAGACCCTCCCCACCATGTTTCTCCAGTCATGTACCTGAAAGCAATTTGCAAGCGCAATTTATTAAGTAATATTTCTGAGGTTTGTATGACTTGTAGGTTGTTGAACAAAAGCTGCTGTAGCATTTATATTGTCTTTAATTGTTTTGCTTTATTCATTGCATTAAAAATAAATTAATTCACTAATAAACCTGGACAGTTTAATATGGTCTAAATGTGTTGGATTTTTGCAGTCCAAACATGTTGCATTTATTTATTTATTTCACATTTGTTAACTGGGTTAGGTCAACTGAGTTTGCAAACAAACCCATTTTCAGTGGAGACCCAAGGGGAAAGAGCCCCAGCAAACATAAGCAAAGATAAAGATGCAGGACAAAAACTATTAAAAACAATGCTGCAAATTCAAAATTAATTATAAAGAGGAAAACAAAAGAAAAAATATGAACAGTAAGTGTTGCACTGATAGTAGTGGACTAAAATTTACTACATATGAGATTAAAAACAAAAAGATAATCGTTGTTCAAAAGAAGGACAAAGTATAGGCATTGATAGGAAGTAGAGAATGAGAGCGGGCTATAGCAGAGCTATAGTAGTAGAGCTGAAGGTTTAGGAGATTAGTTTAAGCAGAAGTTACTAACAAAGAAAGAAAGTTAAGAGATAGAACAGGTTATACTGTAGGAGAGACTAAGACTACGTATGGCCAATGCAATGGCATAATTTCAAGTTTAGTAGGTGGGATTTAAGCTCCTTTTTAAAACAAGAAAAGGAAAGGTTGGATCTAATATGGAGGAGTTTGTTCCAATTTAGTGAGACAGAGTGTTTGTAAAGTAGTTTGCCAATATTGTTTTTTGGTTTATAAACTGAGAGAATATGCTGATCAGCACTCCAGAGAGGCTGGGGGGAGAGTAACATATTCTTATCATTATATAATTTTATATACATATATATATATATATATATATATATATATAATATAATTAATATAAGTATTATTAATATGATTATAATATATTATAATAAAATTAATTATATATTATATATTATAGTAACATATTCTTGCAGTACCTTCTTTACAACTTCTAGCAACTGTAAAGGGGTTGACTTTTGTCAAGTCACATTGCCTACATTATTTGGTGAGATAATCAGAACCGTCTGATCTTCAGTATCTATTATGCAGTCATTGCTGCATATTACTGTAATGCAGACTTCTCTGCAAAGATTGGATTGTAAAGGATTTTTGCACTTAGTTAAGTTAAAAGCTGTTAGTAGTTAGTGCACAGAATTTACGCTCCAACTTCATAATGAGGTGTTTCTTGTGACAAGGGTGTAGGGTTTAAATAATTTTCCACCTTCATTTACCTACTGTGTGACACTGAGCAAGTCACTTAAGCAGACAATGCTTTGGAGCAACTGGGAAATAGGACTAGGCTCCTTAATGGTCTCTAGGACTGCATGCCTAGTAACTATGAACATGTTGCTGTTTGCTAGCGATTCTCTGTTGCATAGCTGATCTAGTTCAGGAAATGTTATGGCAATATAACCAGTGCACCATTTTTTTTTTTTGCTTAATACAACATAGGCAATTTATTCTTCAAGGGTAGCAAGCACTGCATTTGTATAAAAAGTAATAAAATGCAAAGTTGTTTGCCAGCAGCAATCACAGCATTAGTAATTGTTCTCTTTAATATGGAATTATTCAGATAACTTTTACTTCTGCAGAGATTGTGCATATTGATTTATCATATGTTATAAGGTGGTTAATATTTTTATGCCCCAGTAAATAATATTCATTTTAAACAGTGATACACATGGCTAGATCTTATGATACAATGCTAGTGATCATTATACAATTTCATATGGCTCATCCAAAGCTACATATAAAGTACACATAATTTTTCTTTGTAACAGTAAAGGGTATACACAGTTAACAACGTGTCTATAAGTGATGGTGAGGGTGGGGGCTCTCTGTGATTGAATGCACTTTATGTTCTAATCACTGGTCATTATTAAACAGTCTTTATTGTGTGAATTATGTTATCTTTTTAATCTTTTTGTTGAATGGGTTAATCCCACTTAAGTTGGAATACTTTGACTGCTGTTTGTTTGTGTGAATCAAATTTGAAATTTATGACTTTGATCATTATTATAAAATATAACTTAAAACAGTCAGGAAGGTGAAAGCATGCATATATGTATGGTTTTAAATATGTATGCCATTGGCCAATGGTTTGAAACTAACCCGGGACCCAAGGTAGACTTAATCCACCAAAAACCAAACGCATTTTCAAAGAATGTCAGTTTCAAGGGAAGATAAATTTAGTGTTGCTCATGCTAAGTCTGTTTTCAGTTTGAGACTTTTGTTTAGCAAATGACCATCAGTGTTTGTGTTATAAAATTTGAAAAGTTTTAAATTAAACCAAATATTTTTAATTATTGTAAAAGTAAAGAAGAAAATAGTATGTACACTGACAGGTTTTAATGGTGTTTATGGTAATTAGGAATAGAGAGCCAACTAATGGGACACTGGAATGGCTGGGGGGAGGGAGCTGGTCCATTATCCTGTCTAGGCCCAATTTGACCACAATGCGGCTCTGGAAACTATTAGCAAACAATGTTTTACTAATCACTTATAATTATTATTTTTTTTTAAATACATGTTTCATTGTGGTGCAGTTTAGCAGTTATATCTTCCATATGCATAGCTGGGAGAGAGCATGCATTTGCAATCTATGAACAGCATATGCGAGAAAAGGTCACAATCTATATTTATATGGTAGCTAATTCATAAACTATGTAAACAAAGCATTACTGTTGCAATGTAGTTCAGGTAAGAGTCACTGAAATCATTATTGCTGAGAGGAAATGCATACTAACCAGTCATATTTAAACATATTCCCATTATGAGATGTATATTACATTTGACATGACCTGTGCTGTAGTAACACTTGACTGGCCTTTATTCTATGATGCAGTGGAGCAAGAAAATGTTATTACATTTTTAAAAATCCATTTAAATTAATACTAGGGTATGGCAATAACGAAGTAGGATGGATGGTGCTGTCATGCAGTGAAAAGTATAATTAAACTGTTCTTAGTAGTTGTTGCCACTTGTAAATCTCACTGAGCTATGAATATAGGAATTCTGCTGAAAAAGAGTTTATGCCTTCAAATAACACTTAACCATCAAGCAACAGTTATGTCTGATGAGAGGCTGGCCTAGTTTAAGCATAGCAAAACACAAGGCTAGTGAATTGTTTCTTAATCACAATTGGAAGGTGTAATCTCATATCAGCCTGCTGAATATATTAATTCTAGGTTTGCAGTGCGGACTGATCCCAAAGGGGCAATGTGCTCCATTACTGTTTTGTATTATGACGTACCAATGTAACTATGGATTATATTATCTAATATAGTAACAGTAATGTATGCCAATATCCTGCATTATCTAATATAGTAACAGAAAGTAGTTGTGTAAGTAAACTTTCCATAATAGTAGCTGCTTAAATAGATCACTGTTGTAGTAGCCTAAGCTATATGAGATGTCCTACTAAGGAATGGATCAGTTGGCCACCTTCCGAAGCTTTAAGGCACCTTCCACACACACCCAAGCCACTGGAGGAGAGTCAGTCTTGCCTCAGAAGAGGGAGGCTAGACCCTGTCAGATAGGAACAGAGATAATAAAAATTCTGCAGCCTGGCAAAAAACAGTAAAATGGAGGGTATAGAGGGAGGTTGTGTCTACTGCACCAGTCATCTATTCTAGCATCTATTGTTATGGAACGTTTGCCTACATAACTGTACTCTGTTCTTCATTAGATTATTGTTGCAGTAACTGAAGCCATATGGAATGACTACAAGACCTTAAGAAAGGGATGAGGAAGAAGAATCAGAATCCAGGACCACCTGTTAAACAATGCTTGGTAAAGGTGTGTAAGATAACCAAGCTGCTGCCTCAAATATACTTCTAGCATCTACCCCTTTCCAAAAAGCCACAGAAGTAGCTAGAGCTCTGATAAAGTGAACCCTAACATTGCCTGGACGGGTTTTGTTATGTTGAGAATAACAAAAAGTAATAAACTGAGATATCCATTGTCCAATTGTCTGTTTTTACGCTTTTTGTCCCTTTTCTTGCCTTAATGGGAAAAAAATGTACTGTAAGTCCTGGAGGCTTTCGTCTTGTCAGTGTAGTCTATGAGATGGATCCCATTTAAAATGTCAACTTTGCACATTATTGAAGCTGGGAATGTCAAACGCTAATGCTGAAAATTGCAGAATATTGCATTTTAAAAAGTTTGGCATTCAATATATAGAAACACAGTAGCCAGCATACAGAAATGCAAAGCACCATTCCAAACTCATGTGCAGTAAACAAATAAGTTAGTGTCTCCAGAGGCATTTGAAAAACAAAACACAGTGCAGAATGTATGTTACTGTTCAAGCACGATGACAACACTCTATTAAATATGTAGTAACATCATACCTCTCGACCTCTCAGCGCAATAAATCTGGACAAAGCCTAAAATAATGGGGTGGCAAAGGCCCAAAATTAGGGACAGGTTTTTAATATTGCTCTTATAAACTTAAAATTTTTTTAGAATAACAGGACTTGTGTTAGTATGCATTTTCTGAAGTATATGAAATCTGAAACTCAAATGTATGTCATTATTTAATGATGTTAATCCTCAGTGATTTGTCAGAAAAATGACAAATTTTATGAGGAATAGACCAAAAATATAAGCTACAATCTGGACATTCTGTGAAAATCTTGGACAGTTGAGAGTTATGAGTAACATAAGTCCCAAATCCTGTAGAATGCAGAACATACCCCATTTGTAGATGTAAACAATTCACATGAACAATGCAATGATCACCACTATAGACTACATTAGCAGTATGACAGCAATGGCCAGAACAAATGTGCTGACACGTGTAAGTTCTCAAAAATAAAGTCCCAAACAATGAACATTAACTATAACACAAATAATGGTGTGCTATATTGCAGGACATATTACATCCACAGTAGCATGTCGATAGCGTGCAGAAAGTCAGGTAGAGAGTACATGTTGAAACTGATCATGCATCTGCTGTAATTTCCTCTTTTTCATTGAGGGGTGACAGGCTGAACTGATATGAAAGCACAGTTCCTCAATTCTGTTCCCTGACTAAAACAGACTACATTAGGGACAAGTCAGATATCTACTTACCAAGTAGCACAGAAGTTTGAGTACATGGCATAAACAACTTAAGTTTGGAAATATTCTTACAGTGGACATGCATGGAAAATGAGTGGTAGTAACAGTGCATATTTTGAATTTCCTTAACTACTCTGTAAAGTCTTTCAGCAATTCACTTCCATTCTCAACAAATTCTACATGTAGTTGGGCAAAGCAAACTGCAAATCCCATTTCATCCAAAAATGCAAGCATTGCAAGTTTCTTCACTTGTAAATTGAAACAGACAGATGATCCATTCAATATGCTGAACCCTAATCTTTGAATATTCCTCCAGATATTTTGGGTGAAATTTAAAAAACAGCCGTTTGACTCCACTTGATTTACATTTGCTGTAGTACTTTTTATAACAGCTAACTCAAAACCGTACAATACACACACACACACACACACACACACACACACACACACACACATATAATATATATATATATATATATATATATAGTATTGTAGCATGCAGATCTTCTCCATTTAAAAGTTCAAACAAAATGTGAGATGAACAGGTTTGGCGATATCTCTATACTTAATGAAGCGTGTATACTGTACAGTTGATGGCATACCTACCTCTCATGAGGAATGAAATGTTCATTAACCACATGGATGCCACTGCTTAGTAAAGCCACACATCTCTTTCTCCAATAAATACCTCTCTTTCAGTGGATAATTTTGAACATTTCTGTTCACCAGAGATACATCATAGGACACACAAGTTGTCATATGCTTTTTCCTAATCAGGAAAACTCTCTGTGAAAGAGATATTCTACTATGCATAGAGACTGCATTTTCTAGGGATATGACTGCAGTGGCATCATCTACAATGACACATGGAGTGTCTTGGCACAGCTTACTTCTATTGATAAGGTCAGTGCAGACTACATACCTTTCCACCTCTTTCAGTTCACTGATATGGTGATGACAGGTGGATCTCTGCAATTCCTCCTTGCAAATCAGGAATATGTTGCACTCTACCTTTACACCTGTCTAGTAGTATATGCTTACATGCCCAATACTTTTTATTTTCATACACGTTTTCAAAATTGTGCACATAGACATTAATTAGGAGTACCTCCTTCCCTTTCTGGAATACCATTGTTTGGTATATATATTGCTAACAAGAAATCGGTTGAATGATATTTTGCGTACTTCTGTCATTACTGTACGTGCATTCATCCCACTGAGATGCACAAGAAAGTATAGCAATTAGTCGCTTATATAGCATTTCAATATTTTCAATGTCGACCTTCTTGAAAAGTGATGTTCTATAATTTCAAGCATTAGCATTCAACACTCCACATTTCAGTAATGTGGTTAGTTGACATTTTAAATGGGATCAATCTGGGTTTACTGTAGACATCCAGAGTGTGTAGAAGTCTTTTTTTCCACATTTTAGGTTCTGGAAAGAAAACAGGGAGATGAACAGCCTGGTTCAGTTAACTCTGATACAACCTTTGGCATAAAGGAAGGACTTGTTCTCAAAGTTAGCCTATCCTTGTGAAAAATAAGATAGAGATGACTCATCATAAGAGTTTGTAACTCAGATATTCTTCCTGCAGTAGTCAGAGCAATGAGTAACACTGTTTTCCAAAATACAAAGTCCAAATCAGCCTAACGAGGATGTTTAAAACAGAACAGTGAAAGTTTTTCCAATACAAAATTAAGATCTCACAAAGGAGCCACCTGTTTTGTAAGTGGACAGATGTGTAAAATCCCTTTCAGAAACTGCTTCAGGTGAGGTAGGGTAGGCAGGGGCATCTAAGGACAGACAAGCAGAGATGGCTGACAGACGAATCTTGATATAAGGGAAAGAAAGGCCAAAGGATAATAACGCAGACAAAAACTAATAAAAAAAGGAGAGTGAGCCCTAGACGAATACTTATCCTTGTCTTCACACCAACTACAAATATGATTTTCTAGTAGCAGGTTTCCTTGCCTCCTTTAATACTTGTGCACCTCCTCAAAAAAAAAAAAAAAAAGGTGCCTAGGAGGTGCTAAATTTCTGTCATCCTAGTAGTCAGTTGAAGAAGTTGAAGATTGGGATGCATCCATCAACCCCTGTCCTGTGTGAGTAAGTCCAGTCTGTGAGGAAGCATCTGGTAAATGCCCTAGGCCATTTTTAAAAGAAAAAAAGAAAAAAATAAATCACTGCTGCATGGACTAAAAAGATATCACCGCACTTACCTTTTGCAAGTCTTAATGAAGCTTTAAAAAATCATGGCTATCAGTGGAACGGGTGGAAAAGCATACAGGAGCAATTCTGTCTATGAGAATGAAAGTACAGCAATCTTCCAACCTTGTGTGCAAGAAGTCCTGGAAGAGAACTTCTTTAACTGTTTGTTGTGGCTGGAAACAAACAGATCTACTTGAGGAGTTCTCTACAGATGGATCAGTTCCTGGAATCCTCCCGAGTCCAACCTCCATAAGGGAGACATAAGGGTCTGTCCTGGGTCTGCTCAGCTTGTCTGCAATAATGTTTTTCTCTGATGGAATGTAGGTAGCCTGGAGTGACAGGTTGTGCTGAGATGGTAGTTTCTAGGCTGCTATGAATAGACTGCAAAGGGGGTAGGACTTGGTTGCTCCCTGTTTGTTTATGCACTACATCACTGTGGTATCATTTGGCCTGGAGTCCAAAAATGGTTTAGAGATGTGAGAAATTTTATTACAACCATCATCTTTAACATTTATGTACTTTAATATGGCTTGCTTTTTCCAAAGGCCCTGGGCTTTCACCTCCTTGGATATTATGTCCCCAAGCAAAATCTGATGCATCTGTGTTTATAGACTGAGTAGGGACTGGAAAGGAAAAGGGAGACCTGCGTTGAGAGAAAACTCATTCACCTACAGGAGTACCTCCTTTTTTTTACAAACTCCAACAGGGGAACGAGAAATGAAAAGGGATGCTGGTGTTGGGGCCAAACTGATTTGATGAACTAATGAATTTTCCTAACGTGAAGTCTGGCCAAAGGAATCATGAAAATAGTAGACATCATGAAATCTAGAATTCAGAGGTATTCCCAGGAATATGCTAAAATTTGATGGGAAAATATCAGAAACTGCTCCTTGTAATATTTTACTTTGCACTATGGAAGAAAATCCATCATTAGGGATGTGAGCAGTAGACTTCAAACAAACACTGTCCTGTGAGATGGCACGCAAGATTTCTCTATGTTCACCTGAAAAGCCCGGGTTAGGAAAAATGTTTTACCCAAGCCAGTGATTTTTGTCAAATTATGAAATAATCTAAAAAAAATAACTTCCCATCTAACTATGGGAAAATGTGACTGCTTTGCAGCCTGCAGTGTGCTGTTTCATTTGCCAGGCACTTTATAGACACTCTTGGAGCTGTTGACAAACCAAAGGGCAAAGCACAAAATTGAAAATGTAGTAGGGAGACAGAAAATGTTTCTTAAAATCTTTGCGACCGGAATATGATAATAAGCATTTTTAAATCTGGAGTTACTATAAAACTGAGAGCTGGAATGAAAGGTGATAAAAACTATAGGGGGAGCACTTTGAACTTTGGTGTTTTGATGTGAAAGTTTATAAAAGTAAAGAAATGTCAAGACAGGTCTTCTGGTTCCTTCTTTCTTTGGCACCAGAAAGATTATTGAGTGAAATTCTTTCATATTTATTCTTAGGGAATGATGGGGGAGGGGCAACATCTGATCTAATAGGAATAGGGACGTTTGATTGGTTGGATGAAGAGGAATCCTGTGGAAAGGAGGAAGGATATCCTATTGGCAGTTTTAGCCTTTTGAATAATTCTCAGTACACAAGTGCCTGATATTATCTGGTGCCGCACAGGAAAGTGAAGACCTAGACTTTGGGAAAGCTTCATGGGAATACCAGGGTAAGGAGGGGGAACACATACATGGGCATAAAGTTATTCTGTTTTCTTAGTTTGTCTTTTGTTTTGGGAGGACACCCCCCTTCTTTAAACCTTCCTGTCATTGCTTTTTAAAATGTTGTTTGCCTGTGCCTTGCTGGGAATACTTATCCAGATGCCTGAGAAAGGAACATTCTATTACTTTGATGAAGGAGAAATTAATATCTCTGTGGGTAAACACTGATTAAATAAAAAGAAATGAAACACAAAATGAAAATCATCAACTGCCATGGTTGATGATGTAGCACATGCTGTGAAAGCGCTTACTTGTTTTTATTTCATCTTTATTAAAGTTATTTGTTTTATAGCCGTGGTGGCTGATTATTTTCATTTTGCGATTATATTACTTTGGCAAGGGTGGTTGAAAAATCTGGGTAGCCCCCAAATTAACTTTTCTCTTTCATCAAGCATTTTAAAGACATCAGTAGATGAAGGTCCAAATGACACGTCTTTAACCAGGAGAGCATTTAGGTTCTCAGCATTGACATCATTTGGTAAATTCAGAGAGTGTAAACAGGAAATTCTTCTCATCACTGACCCAGTGGCAGCTCTTCTACAAATATCATCTGCAATGTCAAAAGCACATTTAAAAAAAAATGTGTTTGGTTACCTGAGACACAGAAGATACAAATGAACTCAGAGATGCCTTAATCTCTAAAAAAGGGAGGTTAACAATTAACTTTATCATACTGTCAAAGAAAGCCAGCATAAACTTAGGTGAGCCTGTCAATTCACTAGTTTGAAGGCTAAGGTGAAAAAGATGGAATCGTTCTTCTTGAACCTATCAAAGACTTTCTTCAGCTTGTCAGAAAGAAAAGGAATTAGCTGCCATAAAGAGTTTGACAGAAGATACTTTTGACAGAGAAATAACTACTGGATCTGGGGTTAGAAAAAGGAATCTCTGGGACTGGGGCACCTTGAATATATTATCATACTTTCTGGCAATAGGCTGCTGACTGCCAGGCAAATTGCTGACTGAAAAGAAAGCATGCTGTAAGGCTGGCAACACCAGAGGAGCAGCTGCAGGTTGCTGAAAATTTACCACTAACAAATCATGATATCTTTGCTGGGATTCTAGTATTTCTTTTTGCTCTCACTGAAACAAATTCTACACTTTGACAGCAATATCAAAAACAGACAACTCTTCAGAAGGGGAATCTGAAGAATAACTATTCCAAAGTTAGATTCCCCATTCAGTGGAGTGGAAAATTGAGAAGCACACACCAAGTCTAAATCTTGTCTCTCAGACTGGGAATCAGAATTGGAGAGAAAGAGAGGAAAATCTTTTCCTTTTTCAATGAGATTATTCAACATGTAAAGGCTGAAAGGCTTTCATAAGACCTTTAGCAAAGCTCAGCCAACCCTCCTTATCTGCTTCAGGAGAAGAAAAATATCTAACCATACATTTCCTTTGTATGGGAAACCTTGCCCCAGAAGATCCTCTTTTCTGCTAAGTGAATAAGCATAGATCCCTTCCCCATTGCCAGAAGGAGTGACTCTCCTTTACCAAAAAAGGCAGCTGAACTGCTGCAGAGGATTTTCTTGTCTCTTGTTTTTTTCTGAGGGATGAGAAAGTGATGAGTTGTCCAAAGAGCAACAGATGGCAACAGTGGAGTCATGCATCAGTGGCTGAGGCAAAAGGGAAACCAAAGGCAAGAAAGAAGCTTAATAGATAACTTTTCTCCTCTTGTGGCTTGGGGATGGAGTGGTTGAGTTAGCAGGGCCTAGGTGTCTGAGAAGATGGTAGTTGAGCTTTAAAGACTTAACCTTACCTCCTGACAGCAAAGTTCTGAGGTAAAAATTCTTTAGTGACAACCACCAAATACACTAGCCTCAGTCTGTAACACACTTTTTGACAGAAAAGTGTATATATATATATATATATATATATATATATATATATATATACGTGTGTGTGTGTGTGTGTGTGTGTGTGTGTGTGTGTGTGTGTGTAAGAAATGCCCACAGGGGTACAGGATGGCTCTGACACTCATACAACACTTCCACACTTGAGCAGGGCTGAATTGCTACTGGTAAATTTGGTGCAAAGGGTTAAGCCTGTGAGCTATAGTTCCTGTGGTTCAGGGTTTGATTCTCTCACCCTTTATTTGCTTAGTGCATGACTTTAAGTAAGTCACTTAACTAGACATTACTCCTGGGTCACCCCTGAAAAAAGACCCAGTGAGCCTACCTGCCTGGTTAACAAATGGGTATTATTCTTATCAACTACTGAGAGAGGCATTTCCCAATGATGGGGGCACACATAGAATGCTCACATTTTCCAGTGGGTGCCACAAGACCAAGCCACAGTGCCATACCTTCTGCTGAGGCTGTTTCACAGTAGTACATACACCCAGACACACACACACACACACACACACACGCACACACACACACACACACACACACTGACATTCACCCTTCACTAAGTATTTTTTCAGATTTTATTGTAATCCATTACACTCCCATATCTGAGCCACACTGCAATGTATTATTTTCTTTGTATAGCACTCACATATTTCCCTGCTGAATACATCACACCTCACATGTGCAAGTGATGGTAACTGTGCCAAAGCCTTTGTATTTTGTTACTTGATTTGCATATGTCTGATGCACAGAGTGGCCATTCTATTCATGGGTAAGTACAGTCTGTTACTGGATTTACAGGCATCACATTTTAATGAAGTGTATATGCTTTACTATGGGCTAAAGCTATGTGCAGACTGCTGCTTCCTTGTGATTGCCATGGTATACCACACCTGACGCTGTCTAACATAATCATCCCTGCTGTTTGGTCCTCCACTGACTCCTCATCTGACTTACCCTCCACTACCTGGTATGCTGAGAGATGTTCCTCCTGCATACAGGCTCCATGCTGCAACTGCTTCGTCAACATTATGTTGTGTAACATTGCATGCAGTAACAATATCTTAGCAGATTTGCTGGGATCAGACTGCAGGACATCATTAGATAAATCCAGATAGTGAAAGCATGCCTTTAGCAGTCTAAACACATGATCCACAATTATGTGGGTTTATGATAGGGCATAGTTGTAGTCATTGTCTATCACAGTCTGTGGATTTCCCATAATTGTGATCTAATCTCTCAGCCTCTTAGAGCAAGTAATCTGGACAAAGCCACAAATAATTGGGGACAAAGGCCCCAAAATCGGGACACTTTTCAAATACTGCTCTTACAAACTCAGAAAGTTGATAGAATGACAGATCTTGAATTAGCATGAATTTTCTGAAGATATGAAGTATAAAATTCAGACATCTGCCATTATTTTCTGACTTCAGCCTCAATGATTTGCCATTAATTTTTCAGAAAAAAACACAACTTTATGAGAAAACAGACAAAAAATATGAGGTACAATTCTGGGCATTCTGTGAAAATCTGTATAGTTGAGAGGTATGTGATCAACCAGGGCTTCGGGGCATATTCAGCATCACCAATAAGATAGTCCTGGGGAAAGTCACCCCCCTCACAAAATGTTGATACAGGTGACACATATACAAAATATGAAAGTCATGGTAACTAAATGAGTGGCCTGCAGACACATTGCAGATAATACCCTGTACATTATGGACCACCTGGCAGTTGATAGACTGGGGCCTTTATTTCATTGTGAATGTAGGGTGCGGTCCCACTACCTCAAGGAAATAGGATATATCCTACTTGGTGTTGGCTCTGTCTGTGTTACAAGCAAACCACATTTGTTCTACATGCTGCAGTATGTCATTGAGGAACTGATGGAGTATTCTAGAGGATGATGCCTGTGATGCATCCACTGTGGCCTCTAAAAAGTCCCTGTATCTTGTATTTCTAAAGACACACATACTTAGTATCCCCATGGATAAGTAATTCATGATTCCCAAGAGGCTACATATAAGGCCAACAAATGTTCAGTTCCTGTGCGTGCTTGTGTCTTGAAGGCCATGAAATTTTAAGTGTGGTCAGATGACCTCCATGACCAATGATGTGCACCACTGTAGTTGCTAGCAGCAAGTATTACCTGTTGTATATACATATCTGCTAAAGCTGCAGCTAATTGTAAAACAGTTTCACTACTCCTCTGCGTAAATACTGAGATTTCACTGCAGTCAATATCACTGTTGTTATTGCATTACATCATAGACTTTATAAGTCTCTGAACTGCTCTGACATCTTGTTTTCCATCATTTGCATACATGGAGAGACTCAGGGCTGGCCTTTGACCAATTGAACCTAGTTGGCAAAATATG